>NW_026611960.1:690000-692500 GCF_023638135.1 Falco biarmicus
CACTAACCACTAACCCTAACCCGAACCCTAACCCTAACCCGAACCCTAACTCGAACCCTAACCCGAACCCTAACCCTAACCCTAAACCGGACCCTAAAACTAACCCTAACCGTAAACCTAAACCCTAACCCGAACACTAACCCTAACCCTAAACCCGAACCCGAACCCTAACCCTGACCCTAAACTCAACCAACCTAACCCTGACCCTAACCCTACCCTAACCCTAAACCCTACCCCTAAACCCTAACCCTAACCCTAAGCCTAATAATAACCCTAACCCTAAACCCTAACTCTAAACCCTAACCCTAACCGTCTAACCCTAACCCTAAGGCTAATCCTAACCCTAACCCTAACCCTAACCCTAAACCCTAACCCTAACCTAAACCCTAACCTAACCCTACCCCTAACCCGAACCCTAACTCTAAAAACCCTAACCCTAACCCTAACGCTAAAAAACCTAACCGTAAAAACCTTATCCCTAACCACTAACCCTAACGCAAACCCTAACCCGAACCCTAACCCTAACCCGAACCCTAACTCGAACCCTAACCCGAACCCTAAACCTAACCGTAAACCGAACCCTAAGACTAACCCTAACCGTAACCCTAAACCCTAACCCGAACACTAACCCTAACCCTAACCCGAACCGTAACCCTAAACTCAACCAACCTAACCCTAACCCTGACCCTAACCCTACCCTAACCCTAAACCCTAAACCCTAACCCTAATCCTAACCCTAACCCTAATCCTAACCCTAACCGTCTAACCCGAACCCTAACCGTCTAACCCTAACCCTAAATCTAATCCTAACCCTAACCCTAAACCTAAACCCTAACCCTAACCCTAAACCCTAACCCTAAAACCTAACCTAACCATAACCTTAACCCTAACACTATCCCTAACTCTAAAAACCCTAACCCTAACCCTAACCCTAATCCTAAACTAAAAAACCTCACCCTAGCCCTAACTCTAACCCTATCCCTAAACTAACAATCACCCTAACCCTAACCCTAAAAACCCTAACCCTAACGCTAAAAAACCTAACCCTAATAACCCTAATCCTAATCCCTAACCACTAACCCTAACCCGAAACCTAACTCGAACCCTAACCCGAACCTTAACCCTAAACCGAACCCTAAAACTAACCCTAACTGTAACCCTAAACCCTAACCCGAACACTAACCCTAACCCGAACCCGAACCCTAACCCTAACCCTAAACTCAACCAACCTAACCCTAACCCTGACCCTAACCCTACCCTAGCCCTAACCCTAAACCCTAACCCTAAACCTAACCCTAATCCTAACCCTAACTTTAAACCCTAACCCTAAACCCTAACCGTCTAACCCGAACCCTAACCGTCTAACCCTAACCCTAACCTAACCCTAATCCGAACCCTAACCCTAACCCGAAGCCTAACCCTGACACTAACCAACCCTCACCCTAACCCGAACCCGAACCCAAACCCTAACCCGAACCCGAGCCAGAACACTAACCCGAAACCTAACCCTAACCCTATGCCTAACCCTAAATCTAACCCTAACCCTAACACTAACACTAATCCTAACCCTAACCCTAAACCCTAACCCTAACCCTAACCCTAACCCTAACCCTAACCCTAACCCTAACCCTAAGCGTCTAACCATAACCCTAACCCTATGCCTAACCCTAAATCTAACCCTAACCCTAACACTAACACTAATCCTAACCCTAACCTAAAACCCTAACCCTAACACTAACCCTAAACCCTCACCTGTTGCAACGGAGGGAAGACACAGTCACTTCATATGAGTGATCACCAGACTTCGTTTATTGTCTCTTACAGTCACCTTTTATGCCTTGTTATAATTAGCTCATACATATTACAAAAGTTAAGCTCATTATTGGTTAGTTGCCTAAATACCAAGTCCGCCCCTAGTTTCTCTTCTGTAGTTATCTGTTCCCACCTGCAACATTCTTTTCCCACCGAAATCTTCCTGTTATTGCGTAACAAGGACAGCCAAAGACAGTGTATTTTGCTTTACTTCAGATAAGCTGAGAGCGATGTGCATTTTCGTCCAGCCAGCTGGACTATGTCTAAAGACCTTTTTTCAGCTAGCCAGTTATCCACATTAAACCTTACCCTAACCCTATCCCTAACCCTAACCCTAACCTGAAGCAGAATCCTAACCCGAACCCGAACCTGAAGCAGAACCATAACCCGAACGCTAACCCTAACCCTAACCCTATCACTAACCCTAAATCTAACCCTAACCCTTACCCTAAACCTAACCCTAACCCTAAACCCTAACCCTAACCCTAAACCCTAACCCTAACCCTAAACCTAAACCTAACCCTAAACCCTAACCCTAACCCTAGCCCTAAACTCTAACCCTAACCCTAAACCTAAACCCTAACCCTAACCCTAAACCCTAAAATAATCCTCACCCTAACCCTAAACCTAACCCTAACTATAACCCTAAACCTAAACCCTAACCCTAACCCTAAACCCTAACCTAACC
>NW_026611960.1:695000-697500 GCF_023638135.1 Falco biarmicus
CCCTAACCCTAACCTAAACCCTAACCTAACCCTACCCCAAACCCGAACCCTAACTCTAAAAACCCTAACCCTAACCCTAAACGCTAAAAAACCTAACCGTAAAAACCTTATCCCTAACCACTAACCCTAACGCAAACCCTAACCCGAACCCTAACCCTAAACCCGAACCCTAACTCGAACCCTAACCCGAACCCTAAACCTAACCGTAAACCGAACCCTAAGACTAACCCTAACCGTAACCCTAAACCCTAACCCGAACACTAACCCTAACCCTAACCCGAACCGTAACCCTAAACTCAACCAACCTAACCCTAACCCTGACCCTAACCCTACCCTAACCCTAAACCCTAACCCCTAACCCTAATCCTAACCCTAACCCTAATCCTAACCCTAACCGTCTAACCCGAACCCCTAACCGTCTAACCCTAACCCTAAATCTAATCCTAACCCTAACCCTAAACCTAAACCCTAACCCTAACCCTAAACCCTAACCCTAAAACCTAACCTAACCATAACCTTAACCCTAACACTATCCCTAACTCTAAAAACCCTAACCCTAACCCTAACCCTATTCCTAAACTAAAAAACCTCACCCTAGCCTAACTCTAACCCTATCCCTAAACTAACAATCACCCTAACCCTAACCCTAAAAACCCTAACCCTAACGCTAAAAAACCTAACCCTAATAACCCTAATCCTAATCCCTAACCACTAACCCTAACCCGAAACCTAAACTCGAAACCCTAACCCGAACCTTAACCCTAAACCGAACCCTAAAAACTAACCCTAACTGTAACCCTAAACCCTAACCCGAACACTAACCCTAACCCGAACCCGAACCCTAACCCTAACCCTAAACTCAACCAACCTAACCCTAACCCTGACCCTAACCCCTACCCTAGCCCTAACCCTAAACCTAACCCTAATCTAACCCTAACTTTAAACCCTAACCCTAAACCCTAACCGTCTAACCCGAACCCTAACCGTCTAACCCTAACCCTAACCTAACCCTAATCCGGAACCCTAACCCTACCCGAAGCCTAACCCTGACACTAACCAACCCGAACCCGAACCCGAACCCGAACCCAAACCCTAACCCGAACCCGAGCCAGAACACTAACCCGAAACCTAACCCTAACCCTATGCCTAACCCTAAATCTAACCCTAACCCTAACACTAACACTAATCCTAACCCTAACCCTAATCCCTAACCCTAACCCTAACCCTAACCCTAACCCTAACCCTAACCCTAAGCATCTAACCATAACCCTAACCCTATGCCTAACCCTAAATCTAACCCTAACCCTAACACTAACACTAATCCTAACCCTAACCTAAAACCCTAACCCTAACACTAACCCTAAACCCTCACCTGTTGCAACGGAGGGAAGACACAGTCACTTCATATGAGTGATCACCAGACTTCGTTTATTGTCTCTTACAGTCACCTTTATGCCTTGTTATAATTAGCTCATACATATTACAAAAGTTAAGCTCATTATTGGTTAGTTGCCTAAATACCAAGTCCGCCCCTAGTTTCTCTTCTGTAGTTATCTGTTCCCACCTGCAACATTCTTTTCCCACCGAAATCTTCCTGTTATTGCGTAATCAAGGACAGCCAAAAGACAGTGTATTTTGCTTTACTTCAGATAAGCTGAGAGCGATGTGCATTTTCGTCCAGCCAGCTGGACTATGTCTAAAGACCTTTTTTCAGCTAGCCAGTTATCCACATTAAACTTACCCTAACCCTATCCCTAACCCTAACCCTAACCTGAAGCAGAATCCTAACCCGAACCCGAACCTGAAGCAGAACCATAACCCGAACGCTAACCCTAACCCTAACCCTATCACTAACCCTAAATCTAACCCTAACCCTTACCCCTAAACCTAACCCTAACCCTAAACCCTAACCCCTAAACCCTAACCCTAACCCTAACCCTAAACCTAAACCTAACCCTAAACCCTAACCCTAACCCTAGCCCTAAACTCTAACCCTAACCCTAAACCTAAACCCTAACCCTAACCCTAAACCCTAAAATAATCCTCACCCTAACCCTAAACCTAACCCTACACTATAACCCTAAACCTAAACCCTAACCCTAACCCTAAACCCTAACCTAACCCTAACCCTAAACCCCTAACCATACCCCTAAAAACCCTAACCCTAATCCCTAACTCTAACCCGAACCCTAACCCCTAAAAACCCTAACCCTAACCGTAACCCTAACCCTAATCCAAGCCCTAACCCGAACCCTACCCCTAAACCCCTAACCCTAAACCCTAACCCTAAATCCTAACCCTAAACCTAATCCTAACCCTAAACCCTAACCCTAACACTAACCCTAACCCTACCTAAACCCTAACCCTAACCCCAACCGTCCAACCCTAACCCTAAACGTCTAACCATAACCCTAAGCCTAACACGAACCCGAACCCTAACCCGAACACTAACCCGAACCCTAATCAATCCTAACCCTATCCCGAACCCTAACCTTAACCG
>NW_026611960.1:725000-761031 GCF_023638135.1 Falco biarmicus
GCGTCTAACCCGAACCCGAACCCTAACCCGAACCCGAACCCTAACCCAAACCCTAACCCTGACCCTAACCAAACCTAACCCGAACCCAAACCCAAACCTAACCCTTATCCTAACCCTAAACCGTAACCCTAACCTAACCCTAACCCTCACCCTAACCCTAACCCAAATCCTAACCCTAAAAACCCTAACCCTAACCTAACAATAACCCTAAGCCTAACCCTAACCCTAAAAACCCTAACCCTAAAAACACTAACCCTAACCCCTAAACCTAACGGTAACCCGAACCCTAACCCTAAACCCTAACCCTATCCCTAACCCTAACCTTAAACCAAACCCGAACCTGAAACCTAACCCGAACCCTAACCCTAAGCCAAACCCTAAAAACCCTAACCCAAACCCTCACCCAAACCCGAACCCTACCCCTAAACCCTAACTCTTACTCTACCCTAACCCTAAGCCCTAACCCTAACCCTAACACTAACCCTTACTCTACCCTAACCCTAAGCCCTAACCCTAACCCTAAACCATAACCCTAAACCCTAACCCTAATCCTAACCCTAACCCTAAACCCTGACTCTGACCCTAACCGTTACCCTAATCCTAACCCTAACCCTAAACCCTAACCCTAACACTAAAGCCTAACCCTAACCCTAACCCTAACCGTCTATCCCTAACCCTAAGCGTCTAACCATAACCCTAAGCCTAACCCTAACCCTGACACTAACCAACCCTAACCCTAACCCTAACCCTAATCCTAACCCTAACCCTAAACCCTAACCATCTAACCCTAACCCTATGCGCCTAACCCTAACCCAAACCCTAACCCGAACCCGAACCCTAAACCCTAACCCTAAAAATCCTAACGCTCACCCAAACGCTAACCCAAATCCGAACCCTAAAAACCCTAACCCTAACCCTAAAAACCCTAATCCTAAAAACCCTACCCTAACCCTAAAAACCCTAATCCTAAAAACCCTAACTCTAACCCCTAACCCGAACCCTAACCCGAACCCTAACCCTATCCCTAACCGTAACCCTAACCCGAACCTGAAACCTAACCCAAACCCTAACCCTAACGCGAACCCTAAAATCTCTAACCCTAACCCTAACCCAAACCCTAAAACCGATCCCTACCCCTATACCATAACCCTCGCCCTACCCTAACCCTAAACCCTAACCCTAAACCCTAACCTTAATCCTAACCCTAACCCTAAACCCTAACCTAACCCTAACCCTAACTCTAACCCTAACCCTAACTCTAACCCTAATCCTAAACCTAAGCCTAACCCTATCCCTAACTCTAACGTTAACCCTAACCTAACCCTAATCCTAACCCTAACCCTAATCTAATACTAACCCTAACACTAACCATAACACTAACCATAAGCATGAACCTAAACCTAAACCTAACCCTATCCCTAACCGTAACCCTAACCTAACCCTAACCCTAACCCCTAAACCCTAACCCTAACACTAAAGCCTAACCCTAACCCTAACCCTAACTGTCTATCCCTAACCCTAAGCGTCTAACCATAACCCTAAGCCTAACCCTAACCCTGATGCTAACCAACCCTAACCCTAACCCTAACCCTAATCCTAACCTTAACCCTAAACCCTAACCCTAACCACAATTCTAATCCTAACCCTAACCCTGACACTAACCCTATCCCTAACACTAACCATAACTATAACACTAACCATATCTATAACACTAACCATGACCCGCAACCTAACCCTAAGCCTAACCGTAACTTTAAACCTAACCCTAACCTTAACCCTAACTTTCAACCTAAAACATACCCTAAACCTAACTCTAACCCTAACCCTAACCCTAACCCTACACCCGAACCCTAACCGTAACCTAATCCTAACCCTAACACTAACACTAACCCTAACCCTAACCCTAATCTTAACCCTAACCCTAACCCCCTAACCCTAACCCCAATCCTAACCCTAACCCTAACCCTAACCCTACCCTAACCCTAACCCATACCCTAACCCTAACCCTAACCCTAACCCTAACCTAACCCTAACCCGAACCCGAACCCTAACCCTAACCCTAACCCTAACCCTAACCCTAACCTAACCCTAACCCTAACCCTAACCCTAACACTAACCCTAACCCTAACACTAACCCTAACCCAAACCCTAACCTTTACACTAACCCTAACCCTAACCTTAACCCTAACCCTATCCCTAACCCTAAGCCTAACCCTGACCTAACCCTAACCTAACCCTAACCTAACCCTAACCCTAACCCTAACCGTAACCCTAACCGTTACCCTAACCCTGACCCTAAAAATAAACACTAACCCTAACTCTAACCCTAAACTTATCCTTGATAATTACCTAACCCTAACCCTAAACCTAACCCTAACCCTAACCCTAACCCTAACCTAACCCTAACCTAACCCTAACCCTAACGCAAACCCTAACCCTAAACCTAAACCCTACCCTAACCCTAACCCTAACCCTAACACTAACACTAACCCTAACCCTAACCTAACCCTAACCCTAACCCTAACCCTAACCCTAACCCCAACCCTAAACCTAACGCTAACCCTAACCCTAACACTTACACTAACACAAACCCTAAACGTAACCCTAACCCTAAACCTTACCCTAACCGTAACCCTAACCCTAACCCTTACTCTAACGCTAACCCTAACCCTAACCCTAACCCTAACCCGAACCCGAACCCTAAACCTAACCTAACGCTAATCCTAACGCAAACCCTAAGCCTAACCCTAACCCTAACCCTAACCTAACCCTAACCCTAGCCCTAACCCTAACCCTAACCCTGACGCTAACCCTAACCTAACCCTAACCCTAATTCTAACCTAAACCTAACCCTAACCCTAACCCTAACCGTAACCCTAACCCTTACCTAACCCTAACACTAACCCTAACCCTAACCTAACCCTAACACTAACGCAAACCCTAACCCTAACCTTAACCCTAACCCTAACCCTTACCCTAAACCTAACCCTAACCCTAAACCTAACCCTAACCCTAAGCCTAACCCTAACCCTAACCCGAACCCGAACCCTAAACCTAACCTAACGCTAATCCTAACGCAAACCCTAAGCCTAACCCTAACCCTAACCCTAACCTAACCCTAACCCTAGCCCTAACCCTAACCCTAACCCTAACCCTGACGCTAACCCTAACCTAACCCTAACCCTAATTCTAACCTAACCCTAACCCTAACCCTAACCGTAACCCTAACCCTAACCCTTACCTAACCCTAACACTAACCCTAACCCTAACCTAACCCTAACACTAAGGCAAACCCTAACCCTAACCTTAACCCTAACCCTAACCCTTACCCTAAACCTAACCCTAACCCTAAACCTAACCCTAACCCTAAGCCTAACCCTAACCCTAACCCTAACCCTAACAACCCTAACCCTAAAGCGGCTGCAGCACCCATTTATATTTCGCTAGGTGGCAGCAGCGCTCCACCAACAAGGCCGACTGCAGTACCCATTAAAATTTCGCTAGGTGGCAGCAGCACTCCACCAACAGGGCGGCTGCAGTACCCAATTACATTTCGCTAGATGGCAGCACCGCTCCACTAACCGGGCGGCTGCAGTACCCAATTATCTTTCGCTAGGTGGCAGCAGCGCTCCACCAACAGGGCCGGATGCATTACCCAAAAATATTTCGCTAGATGGCAGCAGCGCTCCACCAACAGGGCCGGATGCAGTACCCATTTAAATTTCGCTAGGCGGCAGCAGCGCTCCACCAACCGGGCGGCTGCAGTACCCACTTAAATTTCGCTAGGTGGCAGCAGCGCTCCACCAACAAGGCCGACTGCAGTACCCATTAAAATTTCGCTAGATGGCAGCAGCGCTCCACCAACAGGGCCGGCTGCAGTACCCATATATATTTCGCTAGATGGCAGCAGCGATCCACCAACAGGGCCGGATGCAGTACCCAATTAAATTTCGCTAGATGGCAGCAGCGCTCCACCAACAGGGCCGGCTGCAGTACCCAAATATATTTCGCTAGATGGCAGCAGCGCTCCACCAACAGGGCCGGATGCAGTACCCAACTATATTTCGCTAGATGGCAGCAGCGCTCCACCAACAGGGCCGGCTGCAGTACCCAAATATATTTCGCTAGATGGCAGCAGCGCTCCACCAACAGGGCCGGCTGCAGTACCCATTAAAATTTCGCTAGGTGGCAGCAGCGCTCCACCAACAGGGCCGGATGCAGTACCTAATTATATTTCGCTAGATGGCAGCAGCGCTCCACTAACCGGGCAGCGCATGCGCAGAAACGGCTTGACGCCAAAGGGGCGGGGCTTCCGGCCTCGTACGTATGGGCTACGCATACGGCCCCGGAAGGTGGGTTCATTGCCGGCTTGCGCGCGAGCTGCAGTGGCTGTGGAGGTGCAGAGCCTTCGCCGGGAGCCTGGAAGAGTTTCGGGCCGGGACGTGCGGCGGCGCGGTGGCTGAGCGCTCGGGCTGAGGGCGGCCGGGGGCCGGCGGGCAGCGGCCGAGTGGGGGGGATGTGGCGGCCCGGCGCTCGGCCGCGGCAGGGAGCGCCTGGTGCCGGCGGCGGGCGGGCTGAGGCAGGCGGGCGGCCCGGCCCGGGACCGGCGGGGCTGCCGGCGGTTCTCGTCTCCCCGGCAGTGACGGTGGTCAGCGGGCTCCTCACGGGGCTGCCTTTTTTAGGTGGTTTTTTTTTTGTCTCTCGGAGCTGCGCCGCTACCTCAGCGAGGAGGCGAGGAGCGGCGGCGGGGCGGCCCCGGTGCTCGCTTGTGGCGGCGGGGCCCGGGAGAGGGGTCGGCCCGCGGCGCCCCGCCGCCCACCCGCCGCCTCCGGGCTGCCCGGGCAGCCGCCGCAGCTCTGCGCGGGGCTTTGTCTTTCCCCCAGCCGCTGGCCTGAGCCGTGGCAGCGGGCTGGGGCTGCCGGCCCCCGCGGGCCGCAGAGGCTGCCTTGGGGCCTGCGGTAACGCTGTCGCGGGGGGGTGGCTCAGGAGCCCCTTTCCACCTCTGCGAGCGGGCAAAGGCAAGAAAAGAAAGCCGGTAGCGGAATCCCCAGCCGTCGCCCCCGACTGCTGATTTCTCCGCAAGCGTTTAACCACCGGGGAGGGCTGGGAGGCGGCAGCAGCTCAGGTGTCTGGCTGATCTTGTGTCGTGACAGTCAGCTCCGGGGCCGGAGCAGCCGAGGGGAAGAGGCCTTTTGATTTGCTTCCCAGTGAAACCGGGGTCTTTTGTTTTCCCTTTGTCCCTAGCTTCGTCTGGAATTGTACATTGACAAATCAAGGGGAGCGGAACTGAAGGTCAGTCGAGATGTTACTTTTCCACGTGTGCCTTGTGCTTGCGAGTCGGACTGCTGACTACGGAGGGATAACCTTTGTACTCGCCGAGGGCCCGCGAGGCTCCGTGTGCCCGCCGCTTCCGAGTGCTGCGCTGCGGCTCGGGCAACGGCCGGGGAGGAATTGTTGGTCCCTCGTGGTTACGCAGCCGGGCCTGCTAGGCGCTTAAAGCAGCGCGTCTGGCCGGGCAGTATTATTTTTCTAGATTGTAAATGAGCCTGAGGTATAAACCCGCCTACGTTTCCGTATGGCGGTGTGCTTTGTCAGAGACCTCAGATGTACTGACGGAGCTGGCACAGAGTTCCCTTGGGACTCCAGATTTGACTGTCTTGTTGAAAGGCTCCAGAGCCTGCTTTGAAAGTCACTTGACAAGGCACAGATTTGCCGTGATTTTTTGACAAGGCACAGCTTTGCCATGATTTTTATACTTGAATTCCGACTGTAATGCCAATGCCATGTGTTAGCCTTTCTCCAGCAGCTATTAAAAACAGAATGAGCGTTAAGAATCTGATTACCTTTTAACTAAATTCAAAACAAAGATGCGGGGTGAAGCGACTGGAAGCGTCCTGCAAGTCTGACGTGGGTATCGCTGCCGTGCATGTTATCTGCCTGTCTACTGATCGCTCCTGCCTCTTGTTCTGCCGCGGTAATTCCTCTGGGTAAGGCGTTGGGCTCTGACTGTAGTGCACCCCGACTCCCTCCTGACCCCTGCGAGACGTTATCGGTGTTTGCCTTCCTCCCGTTTCACAGGGCCTCGGCTGTTGCGTGCAGAGAAGCTGTCAGCCTTGTGAGAGAGCATGCAGCCGGCAAGCGCATCGTGGTGCTTCGGTACCGAGCTGGTACCACAGGCATCCGTCTTTTGTTTGCGAAAAGGGATCGCGAGGAAATGTGCTGACGTTGGAGGGGGAAAGGTGGCGGGGGAACAGGTAGGAGGCAGCTTTCAACCAGTTTTAGGCTTAACTCCTGTGTTCCTGAGCATGGTTCTGGGCTTCGAGGGGTTTGCTTTTGGCTTTTCGCCTTAAGCGCGTCCTCCGTCACCGCTGTCGGCGTGCGCTGAGCTGCGGCTCAGGGGACTGCAGCGATAGAGGCCGTGTGCGTGCCAACCGTCCTCAAGGCTATAGCTGTATTCTACCCTAAAAAAAGCTTTCTGTAATATTATGCTTCCGTTAGGACGCAATTTTCTCGTGTTCCCCCCACCTCAGGGTGATTTTCCCACACCCCTAACCCCAAACCCTAAGCCCACCTGCAACACCCCATTTTCTCCTAGGCTTTTAGGAGTGGCCTGAGAGGTGCTTGCAGGGTGTTCCATTTTGCCTTAGACAGCTTAGGAGACCAACCAAATGCCTGGAGATCTGTATCTATCGTTAGGCTCCTAGTGGGATTCACACAAAACCAGTATGTGTGGGCACATTCTCCTAGCAGCTTGGTGTCTTTTTGCTGTTGCAGAGGTGATTTCCAGGCGGAGCTGACCAGTGGGGTTCTCTGGCTGAGGGGAAGACCAGCAGTCAGCTGGTGGATGTGCTTCTGGAAGAAATAGCAACGGGAGCTCTAAGAGGGGGAAATGGCTTCACTGCATGGGTATGTGGAAGCTTTCTTCACTGCTTGTTTCCACTGAGATTAATTGGTAATAAATACCCATTAGGAAGGTGGGAGAATTACTTTCATGGCCGGTGTCTTCAATATTCACCTTCTTCTTAGTGTAAACTTTAAAGCCAGGGAAACTCAGGTGCACTAGAAAAGCTGAAACAGTGAGCATACTGAAGACATAGCTGAAGTAGCCACACTTTA
Source organism: Falco biarmicus (assembly GCF_023638135.1). NCBI lineage: Eukaryota > Metazoa > Chordata > Aves > Falconiformes > Falconidae > Falco > Falco biarmicus. The sequence continues at coordinate 732,117 of NW_026611960.1, forward strand.
CAATGATGCCACGTGAACCACCAGACATGCAGGTATTTCTAGTGGGCTCGAGCCCCTGCTAATGCTGCACTATATGGCCAAGCCAAAGGAACAGCTTCCTGCTGCTGAAAAGCCTCATCCTCCTCCCCTCTCCCTGCCCTGGTACTGGTGGCCGTGACTGGGAAGTGTCCAGCAGAGCAGTATTTGGGTTTTCCCGGGTTACTTCTCTGCTGACGAGATTAATGCAGACAAGCGCTAGAATGACTAAGTAGCAAGACTACATAGCAAGGAATGACTGCTTCTTGTGGCATGAGGAAGTTCATTCAACTCACAATGTCCCATTGCACCGTACCCCAGCACATGGGGGAAGCAGGCAATGATACAGGGACAAGGAAGCGTTGCAAGAATTCTTCACGTCATACTAAGCACGACTGTATCCAGAGGTTCTCTCTGGGATAGAGTAGCATTTCTTTGATCCTTCGACATCTTTTCCTCAGCCTTTCCAGAAGCTTGAACTGTTTTCCCTGCCATTCCTGAAAGGTATTTCCAAGGAAGATCTTTCCTTTTCTGGTTTTGTTGGGCAGAACCTCTCAGAGAGTCCCATTTTTTTTCCACCCTGGAGCACTCTAGACAAGTTGCAAAGGTGCTGACAGATGTGTTCTGTAGTACTGCGAGACCCACACAAATGACCTATCCCTAATATAATCCCTAAATCCCTAAAACAAATGTAATCCTTAATTAAATCTCTACTTTAATCCCTAAAACTTAAGTAACGTCAGTTTAATTCTTTGAATAAGGATATGTAGTCAATGAGGTCTTCAGTGCTGTACCTGCTTGCATCAACTAGTTCTTGGATTGGCTCTTTCCTTTTCAGGAGAATGGGATTAAATTAGGGATTAAATTGGTTTTATTAGACTAGCTAGGTTTATCAGACTAACAAAGCTGGAGTGCCCACCACAAGCTCTAACACCTGAAGGCCCTCTGCAGACAATGGCAGTGCAAGCTTGTGCCTTTTCTGTGATGGGAGTTTTTCCCATATTCTTTCTCTCTATTTCCACTTTTCACATGGAAATTCCATTTCTAGGAGAGCCGCGTTATTTTCGTGCACATTGAGAGGCAGCTCCTATGCAGACCGGAACACATGTTCAGTGCTAACACAGCTGTAATTTCGTTCAGGAGGAGGAGGGGAGCGCTGAAGCTTTCGTGGCCAAGCCCCGGAGCCAGGATGTCAGGGAGAAGCAGGAGTATCTGAGCCAGCTGAAGAACAAGCTGGGAGATCTACTGTAAGTATGGAGGGAAGGGGCTGATGGGGACAGTAGCTCAGGACCGCGCATGCAGAGGGAACCCCGCAGTGGACGCAGTGTGCGTGGCCAGCGCAGGCCTCCCTGCGCTACAGAGCTGTGCCCGTTGCAGTGAATGCCAAGACCTGGCTGAGCCCGGCTCTGCGGAACACTGCGAGCAGCAGTCCCCGACCCAAAGAACTTTGGCGTGGCAGACAGCGAGCAGAGATCAGTTGTACCAATAATCCCCTTCGGTACAGTGCTCCTCTGTCGCGACGGAGGGAAGACACAGTCAATCAATATGAGTGATCAGCAGACTTCGTTTATTGTACCTTACAGTCACCTTTTATGCCTTGTTATAATTAGCTCTTACGTATTACAAAAGTTAAGCTCATTATTGGTTAGTTGCCTAAATATCAAGCCCATCCCTAGTTTCTCTTCTGTAGTTATCTGTTCCCACCTGCAACATTCTTTTCCCACCGAAATCTTCCTGTTATTGTGTAACAAGAACAGCCAAAGACAGTGTATTTTTGCTTTACTTCAGATAAGCTGAGAGCGATGCGGATTTTTGTCCAGCCAGCTGGACTATGTTTATGTGAACTTTTTCAGCTAGCCAGTTATCCACGCTCCTCAGCTCTCCAAAAATAGCAGTAAAATCCTGTACATCTTCAGACACTGGTTCTGAGGAGTGGGAAGAGCAAATAGGACTGACAACTGGTGCAAATCTGAGAAATAATTCCACCTCAAAACAAGAGGCAATTACTGCATTGAAAAATAGTCTGGTGCCACACCGAGCACCGAGGAGAACGCCAGAGGTGGGCAGGTGCCTGTGAAGTGAAATCCTGTCCAACGTGGGCACTGAATTAGCAAGAAGTACAGTTCTGTAATAAGGGATATCAATGCACAATAGAGTGAAGTTAAGGTCTTCCCAGGTTATCATGAATCTAAGATTTCTTAACTTCCGGTCAGTTTGACGTTTAGCATTCACCAGTCTTTATTGCACATGTGTTTAACAACGGGATACTAGTAGAGGCAGAGATGACTGTATCAAAAGACATCTCTGCTCTGCATTTCGGGCAACATGGATTCTCACTGTGACACAAGTAAGTAAATGTTCTTTTCACATACCACAACGTAATGCTGACTGTGTTGTTTTGGAACAGAGAGGGGAAGGCAGATGATCTGAAGACTGCTTTCTGTGCGATTGATCCCAGTATCGACGATCAGACGCTAGATACCTACATTGACCTGCCAGATCAAGAAGATGTGCCTGTGGAAACTGCACTCGAGAGGCTGCTTGCTGGATATGCGAGACGAGTAGGGCCCTCGCCCAGGGAAGGAAGCACGACAGGCTTTGGAGGGGAGGAAGGAGACTTCCAATAATAAGAATAAATGGACTGTTTGATCTACAGGTTTGGGTGCCAAGCCGAGAGTTGGAGTTACTGCGTTAAATACTTCTTCCCATGTCATATGGAGGTACAGCTCGTAAGAGCTGAGAGGGTGGGCTAGCTTGAGCTATCGGAAGCACTTTCATCTTAAGCAGCACAGCACTCCAAGACAATTTTACAGCCTCTGCAGAGTCATTGTAGCTCAGCAAGACCTGTGGTGGGAGGCTGCCTGATCCCCAGACAGAGGCTTCACACCCCCAGGGCGCCGAGGCACTTCAGGCTGTCAGGCGCTCTGCTTGGTGACACAAGAGCTGTGCTCCACAGCCATTGCTGGAACCTGAGAAGCCACCATCAGGCTCCAGGCTGCAGCGTCGCTGCTTTGGCCCTTGGCCCTTACAGTCCCTTGTCTCAAAGAAAGAGGGTTTCAAAGATTCCTTTGCAAAATAAGGTGCCAGTTGCAAGCAAAAGGTGAGGTCAGCCCACACGAAGTTTGCTATCATGTCTGTCCCCAAGGAGACTTTTGTCTTGGTGTGGCTGCTGTTGTCCAGTATGAAATCACTCAACAGACGTTCAAGTGCTGCCCCACGAGTAGATTTAACCAAACTCTGAGCTGCAAAAGTCATCCAAGCATAGAAAAACTGAAATCAGTCCCTTGCTTCGAGGAAGGCACCACGTGCCCTTTGGTAACTTTACTCAGTCGTCCCTACTCATAGTGTCCGCTTTGCCCTGCACATAGCCCTCTCTTGGGAGGGGAGGGAGGGTTCTGGAAACAAAAAAGACTGTAGGAAAACAGCTCTGCTGTGGTCATGCCTGAATTGCCAAGTAACTGGAGCAAACCTGAGAAGCAAAACCCTTTCTTTTTCTTGCGATGTAGGCATATGAAAAGTAGAAAGGGGTAAGCTGAAACCCCAAGACACCTTCCTGATAAAGCACTAGTTTTGTAAACTTGCCAAAACTGATTGCATTTCTAAAGCGGGAAGGCACCACAGCTGGTGTGACACAGCATGTGCCACCCAGAGGTACGAGGCCCTGGGGCTTTCTGCCTTAATACTAGAACCTGGTGCCAGGCACTCCCAACACAAGTCACAAAATAGCAGGAAAGGAGCTCCACCAACCGGGCGGCTGCAGTACCCAATTATATTTCGCTAGATGGCAGCAGCGCTCCACCAACAGGGCCGGCTGCAGTTCCCATTTATGTTTCCCTAGGTGGCAGCAGCGCTCCACCAACCGGGCGGCTGCAGTACCCAACTATATTTCGCTAGATGGCAGCAGCGCTCCACCAACAGGGCCGGCTGCAGTACCCAAATATATTTCGCTAGATGGCAGCAGCGCTCCACCAACAGGGCCGGCTGCAGTACCCAAATATATTTCGCTAGATGGCAGCAGCGCTCCACCAACAGGGCCGGCTGCAGTACCCACTTAAATTTCGCTAGGTGGCAGCAGCGCTCCACCAACCGGGCGGCTACAGTACCAAATTAAATTTCGCTAGGCGGCAGCAGCGCTCCACCAACCGGGCGGCTACAGCACCAAATTAAATTTCGCTAGGCGGCAGCAGCGCTCCACCAACCGGGCGGCTGCAGTACCCAAATATATTTCGCTAGATGGCAGAAGCGCTCCACCAAAAGGGCCGGATGCAGTACCCAAATATATTTCGCTAGATGGCAGCAGCGCTCCACCAACCGGGCGGCTGCAGTACCCAAATATATTTCGCTAGGTGGCAGCAGCGCTCCACCAACAGGGCCGGATGCATTACCCAATTATATTTCGCTAGATGGCAGCAGCGATCCATCAACCGGGCGGCTGCAGTACCCAAATATATTTCGCTAGATGGCAGCAGCGCTCCACCAACAGGGCCGGCTGCAGTACCCAAATATATTTCGCTAGATGGCAGCAGCGCTCCACCAACAGGGCCGGCTGCAGTACCCATATATATTTCGCTAGATGGCAGCAGCGCTCCACCAACAGGGCCGGCTGCAGTACCCAAATATATTTCGCTAGATGGAAGCAGCGCTCCACCAACAGGGCCGGCTGCAGTACCCATATATATTTCGCTAGATGACAGCAGCGATCCACCAACAGGGCCGGATGCAGTACCCAATTAAATTTCGCTAGATGGCAGCAGCGCTCCACCAACAGGGCCGGCTGCAGTACCCAAATATATTTCGCTAGATGGCAGCAGCGCTCCACCAACAGGGCCGGATGCAGTACCCAACTATATTTCGCTAGATGGCAGCAGCGCTCCACCAACAGGGCCGGCTGCAGTACCCAAATATATTTCGCTAGATGGCAGCAGCGCTCCACCAACAGGGCCGGCTGCAGTACCCATTAAAATTTCGCTAGGTGGCAGCAGCGCTCCACCAACAGGGCCGGATGCAGTACCTAATTATATTTCGCTAGATGGCAGCAGCGCTCCACTAACCGGGCAGCGCATGCGCAGAAACGGCTTGACGCCAAAGGGGCGGGGCTTCCGGCCTCGTACGTATGGGCTACGCATACGGCCCCGGAAGGTGGGTTCATTGCCGGCTTGCGCGCGAGCTGCAGTGGCTGTGGAGGTGCGGAGCCTTCGCCGGGAGCCTGGAAGAGTTTCGGGCCGGGACGTGCGGCGGCGCGGTGGCTGAGCGCTCGGGCTGAGGGCGGCCGGGGGCCGGCGGGCAGCGGCCGAGTCGGGGGGATGTGGCGGCCCGGCGCTCGGCCGCGGCAGGGAGCGCCTGGTGCCGGCGGCGGGCGGGCTGAGGCAGGCGGGCGGCCCGGCCCGGGACCGGCGGGGCTGCCGGCGGTTCTCGTCTCCCCAGCAGTGACGGTGGTCAGCGGGCTCCTCACGGGGCTGCCTTTTTTAGGTGGTTTTTTTTTTGTCTCTCGGAGCTGCGCCGCTTCCTCAGCGAGGAGGCGAGGAGCGGCGGCGGGGCGGCCCCGGTGCTCGCTTGTGGCGGCGGGGCCCGGGAGAGGGGTCGGCCCGCGGCGCCCCGCCGCCCACCCGCCGCCTCCGGGCTGCCCGGGCAGCCGCCGCAGCCGCCGCAGCTCTGCGCGGGGCTTTGTCTTTCCCCCAGCCGCTGGCCTGAGCCGTGGCAGCGGGCTGGGGCTGCCGGCCCCCGCGGGCCGCAGAGGCTGCCTTGGGGCCTGCGGTAACGCTGTCGCGGGGGGGTGGCTCAGGAGCCCCTTTCCACCTCTGCGAGCGGGCAAAGGCAAGAAAAGAAAGCCGGTAGCGGAATCCCCAGCCGTCGCCCCCGACTGCTGATTTCTCCGCAAGCGTTTAACCACCGGGGAGGGCTGGGAGGCGGCAGCAGCTCAGGTGTCTGGCTGATCTTGTGTCGTGACAGTCAGCTCCGGGGCCGGAGCAGCCGAGGGGAAGAGGCCTTTTGATTTGCTTCCCAGTGAAACCGGGGTCTTTTGTTTTCCCTTTGTCCCTAGGTTCGTCTGGAATTGTACATTGACAAATCAAGGGGAGCGGAACTGAAGGTCAGTCGAGATGTTACTTTTCCACGTGTGCCTTGTGCTTGCGAGTCGGACTGCTGACTACGGAGGGATAACCTTTGTACTCGCCGAGGGCCCGCGAGGCTCCGTGTGCCCGCCGCTTCCGAGTGCTGCGCTGCGGCTCGGGCAACGGCCGGGGAGGAATTGTTGGTCCCTCGTGGTTACGCAGCCGGGCCTGCTAGGCGCTTAAAGCAGCGCGTCTGGCCGGGCAGTATTATTTTTCTAGATTGTAAATGAGCCTGAGGTATAAACCCGCCTACGTTTCCGTATGGCGGTGTGCTTTGTCAGAGACCTCAGATGTACTGACGGAGCTGGCACAGAGTTCCCTTGGGACTCCAGATTTGACTGTCTTGTTGAAAGGCTCCAGAGCCTGCTTTGAAAGTCACTTGACAAGGCACAGATTTGCCGTGATTTTTTGACAAGGCACAGCTTTGCCATGATTTTTATACTTGAATTCCGACTGTAATGCCAATGCCATGTGTTAGCCTTTCTCCAGCAGCTATTAAAAACAGAATGAGCGTTAAGAATCTGATTACCTTTTAACTAAATTCAAAACAAAGATGCGGGGTGAAGCGACTGGAAGCGTCCTGCAAGTCTGACGTGGGTATCGCTGCCGTGCATGTTATCTGCCTGTCTACTGATCGCTCCTGCCTCTTGTTCTGCCGCGGTAATTCCTCTGGGTAAGGCGTTGGGCTCTGACTGTAGTGCACCCCGACTCCCTCCTGACCCCTGCGAGACGTTATCGGTGTTTGCCTTCCTCCCGTTTCACAGGGCCTCGGCTGTTGCGTGCAGAGAAGCTGTCAGCCTTGTGAGAGAGCATGCAGCCGGCAAGCGCATCGTGGTGCTTCGGTACCGAGCTGATACCACAGGCATCCGTCTTTTGTTTGCGAAAAGGGATCGCGAGGAAATGTGCTGACGTTGGAGGGGGAAAGGTGGCGGGGGGAACAGGTAGGAGGCAGCTTTCAACCAGTTTTAGGCTTAACTCCTGTGTTCCTGAGCATGGTTCTGGGCTTCGAGGGGTTTGCTTTTGGCTTTTCGCCTTAAGCGCGTCCTCCGTCACCGCTGTCGGCGTGCGCTGAGCTGCGGCTCAGGGGACTGCAGCGATAGAGGCCGTGTGCGTGCCAACCGTCCTCAAGGCTATAGCTGTATTCTACCCTAAAAAAAGCTTTCTGTAATATTATGCTTCCGTTAGGACGCAATTTTCTCGTGTTCCCCCCACCTCAGGGTGATTTTCCCACACCCCTAACCCCAAACCCTAAGCCCACCTGCAACACCCCATTTTCTCCTAGGCTTTTAGGAGTGGCCTGAGAGGTGCTTGCAGGGTGTTCCATTTTGCCTTAGACAGCTTAGGAGACCAACCAAATGCCTGGAGATCTGTATCTATCGTTAGGCTCCTAGTGGGATTCACACAAAACCAGTATGTGTGGGCACATTCTCCTAGCAGCTTGGTGTCTTTTTGCTGTTGCAGAGGTGATTTCCAGGCGGAGCTGACCAGTGGGGTTCTCTGGCTGAGGGGAAGACCAGCAGTCAGCTGGTGGATGTGCTTCTGGAAGAAATAGCAACGGGAGCTCTAAGAGGGGGAAATGGCTTCACTGCATGGGTATGTGGAAGCTTTCTTCACTGCTTGTTTCCACTGAGATTAATTGGTAATAAATACCCATTAGGAAGGTGGGAGAATTACTTTCATGGCCGGTGTCTTCAATATTCACCTTCTTCTTAGTGTAAACTTTAAAGCCAGGGAAACTCAGGTGCACTAGAAAAGCTGAAACAGTGAGCATACTGAAGACATAGCTGAAGTAGCCACACTTTACAATGATGCCACGTGAACCACCGGACATGCAGGTATTTCTAGTGGGCTCGAGCCCCTGCTAATGCTGCACTATATGGCCAAGCCAAAGGAACAGCTTCCTGCTGCTGAAAAGCCTCATCCTCCTCCCCTCTCCCTGCCCTGGTACTGGTGGCCGTGACTGGGAAGTGTCCAGCAGAGCAGTATTTGGGTTTTCCCGGGTTACTTCTCTGCTGACGAGATTAATGCAGACAAGCGCTAGAATGACTAAGTAGCAAGACTACATAGCAAGGAATGACTGCTTCTTGTGGCATGAGGAAGTTCATTCAACTCACAATGTCCCATTGCACCGTACCCCAGCACATGGGGGAAGCAGGCAATGATACAGGGACAAGGAAGCGTTGCAAGAATTCTTCACGTCATACTAAGCACGACTGTATCCAGAGGTTCTCTCTGGGATAGAGTAGCATTTCTTTGATCCTTCGACATCTTTTCCTCAGCCTTTCCAGAAGCTTGAACTGTTTTCCCTGCCATTCCTGAAAGGTATTTCCAAGGAAGATCTTTCCTTTTCTGGTTTTGTTGGGCAGAACCTCTCAGAGAGTCCCATTTTTTTTCCACCCTGGAGCACTCTAGACAAGTTGCAAAGGTGCTGACAGATGTGTTCTGTAGTACTGCGAGACCCACACAAATGACCTATCCCTAATATAATCCCTAAATCCCTAAAACAAATGTAATCCTTAATTAAATCTCTACTTTAATCCCTAAAACTTAAGTAACGTCAGTTTAATTCTTTGAATAAGGATATGTAGTCAATGAGGTCTTCAGTGCTGTACCTGCTTGCATCAACTAGTTCTTGGATTGGCTCTTTCCTTTTCAGGAGAATGGGATTAAATTAGGGATTAAATTGGTTTTATTAGACTAGCTAGGTTTATCAGACTAACAAAGCTGGAGTGCCCACCACAAGCTCTAACACCTGAAGGCCCTCTGCAGACAATGGCAGTGCAAGCTTGTGCCTTTTCTGTGATGGGAGTTTTTCCCATATTCTTTCTCTCTATTTCCACTTTTCACATGGAAATTCCATTTCTAGGAGAGCCGCGTTATTTTCGTGCACATTGAGAGGCAGCTCCTATGCAGACCGGAACACATGTTCAGTGCTAACACAGCTGTAATTTCGTTCAGGAGGAGGAGGGGAGCGCTGAAGCTTTCGTGGCCAAGCCCCGGAGCCAGGATGTCAGGGAGAAGCAGGAGTATCTGAGCCAGCTGAAGAACAAGCTGGGAGATCTACTGTAAGTATGGAGGGAAGGGGCTGATGGGGACAGTAGCTCAGGACCGCGCATGCAGAGGGAACCCCGCAGTGGACGCAGTGTGCGTGGCCAGCGCAGGCCTCCCTGCGCTACAGAGCTGTGCCCGTTGCAGTGAATGCCAAGACCTGGCTGAGCCCGGCTCTGCGGAACACTGCGAGCAGCAGTCCCCGACCCAAAGAACTTTGGCGTGGCAGACAGCGAGCAGAGATCAGTTGTACCAATAATCCCCTTCGGTACAGTGCTCCTCTGTCGCGACGGAGGGAAGACACAGTCAATCAATATGAGTGATCAGCAGACTTCGTTTATTGTACCTTACAGTCACCTTTTATGCCTTGTTATAATTAGCTCATACGTATTACAAAAGTTAAGCTCATTATTGGTTAGTTGCCTAAATATCAAGCCCATCCCTAGTTTCTCTTCTGTAGTTATCTGTTCCCACCTGCAACATTCTTTTCCCACCGAAATCTTCCTGTTATTGTGTAACAAGAACAGCCAAAGACAGTGTATTTTTGCTTTACTTCAGATAAGCTGAGAGCGATGCGGATTTTTGTCCAGCCAGCTGGACTATGTTTATGTGAACTTTTTCAGCTAGCCAGTTATCCACGCTCCTCAGCTCTCCAAAAATAGCAGTAAAATCCTGTACATCTTCAGACACTGGTTCTGAGGAGTGGGAAGAGCAAATAGGACTGACAACTGGTGCAAATCTGAGAAATAATTCCACCTCAAAACAAGAGGCAATTACTGCATTGAAAAATAGTCTGGTGCCACACCGAGCACCGAGGAGAACGCCAGAGGTGGGCAGGTGCCTGTGAAGTGAAATCCTGTCCAACGTGGGCACTGAATTAGCAAGAAGTACAGTTCTGTAATAAGGGATATCAATGCACAATAGAGTGAAGTTAAGGTCTTCCCAGGTTATCATGAATCTAAGATTTCTTAACTTCCGGTCAGTTTGACGTTTAGCATTCACCAGTCTTTATTGCACATGTGTTTAACAACGGGATACTAGTAGAGGCAGAGATGACTGTATCAAAAGACATCTCTGCTCTGCATTTCGGGCAACATGGATTCTCACTGTGACACAAGTAAGTAAATGTTCTTTTCACATACCACAACGTAATGCTGACTGTGTTGTTTTGGAACAGAGAGGGGAAGGCAGATGATCTGAAGACTGCTTTCTGTGCGATTGATCCCAGTATCGACGATCAGACGCTAGATACCTACATTGACCTGCCAGATCAAGAAGATGTGCCTGTGGAAACTGCACTCGAGAGGCTGCTTGCTGGATATGCGAGACGAGTAGGGCCCTCGCCCAGGGAAGGAAGCACGACAGGCTTTGGAGGGGAGGAAGGAGACTTCCAATAATAAGAATAAATGGACTGTTTGATCTACAGGTTTGGGTGCCAAGCCGAGAGTTGGAGTTACTGCGTTAAATACTTCTTCCCATGTCATATGGAGGTACAGCTCGTAAGAGCTGAGAGGGTGGGCTAGCTTGAGCTATCGGAAGCACTTTCATCTTAAGCAGCACAGCACTCCAAGACAATTTTACAGCCTCTGCAGAGTCATTGTAGCTCAGCAAGACCTGTGGTGGGAGGCTGCCTGATCCCCAGACAGAGGCTTCACACCCCCAGGGCACCGAGGCACTTCAGGCTGTCAGGCGCTCTGCTTGGTGACACAAGAGCTGTGCTCCACAGCCGTTGCTGGAACCTGAGAAGCCACCATCAGGCTCCAGGCTGCAGCATCGCTGCTTTGGCCCTTGGCCCTTACAGTCCCTTGTCTCAAAGAAAGAGGGTTTCAAAGATTCCTTTGCAAAATAAGGTGCCAGTTGCAAGCAAAAGGTGAGGTCAGCCCACACGAAGTTTGCTATCATGTCTGTCCCCAAGGAGACTTTTGTCTTGGTGTGGCTGCTGTTGTCCAGTATGAAATCACTCAACAGACGTTCAAGTGCTGCCCCACGAGTAGATTTAACCAAACTCTGAGCTGCAAAAGTCATCCAAGCATAGAAAAACTGAAATCAGTCCCTTGCTTCGAGGAAGGCACCACGTGCCCTTTGGTAACTTTACTCAGTCGTCCCTACTCATAGTGTCCGCTTTGCCCTGCACATAGCCCTCTCTTGGGAGGGGAGGGAGGGTTCTGGAAACAAAAAAGACTGTAGGAAAACAGCTCTGCTGTGGTCATGCCTGAATTGCCAAGTAACTGGAGCAAACCTGAGAAGCAAAACCCTTTCTTTTTCTTGCGATGTAGGCATATGAAAAGTAGAAAGGGGTAAGCTGAAACCCCAAGACACCTTCCTGATAAAGCACTAGTTTTGTAAACTTGCCAAAACTGATTGCATTTCTAAAGCGGGAAGGCACCACAGCTGGTGTGACACAGCATGTGCCACCCAGAGGTACGAGGCCCTGGGGCTTTCTGCCTTAATACTAGAACCTGGTGCCAGGCACTTCCAACACAAGTCACAAAATAGCAGGAAAGGAGCTCCACCAACCGGGCGGCTGCAGTACCCAATTATATTTCGCTAGATGGCAGCAGCGCTCCACCAACAGGGCCGGCTGCAGTTCCCATTTATGTTTCCCTAGGTGGCAGCAGCGCTCCACCAACCGGGCGGCTGCAGTACCCAACTATATTTCGCTAGATGGCAGCAGCGCTCCACCAACAGGGCCGGCTGCAGTACCTAAATATATTTCGCTAGATGGCAGCAGCGCTCCACCAACAGGGCCGGCTGCAGTACCCAAATATATTTCGCTAGATGGCAGCAGCGCTCCACCAACAGGGCCGGCTGCAGTACCCACTTAAATTTCGCTAGGTGGCAGCAGCGCTCCACCAACCGGGCGGCTACAGTACCAAATTAAATTTCGCTAGGCGGCAGCAGCGCTCCACCAACCGGGCGGCTACAGCACCAAATTAAATTTCGCTAGGCGGCAGCAGCGCTCCACCAACCGGGCGGCTGCAGTACCCAAATATATTTCGCTAGATGGCAGAAGCGCTCCACCAAAAGGGCCGGATGCAGTACCCATATATATTTCGCTAGGTGGCAGCAGCGCTCCACCAACCGGGCGGCTGCAGTACCCAAATATATTTCGCTAGGTGGCAGCAGCGCTCCACCAACAGGGCCGGATGCATTACCCAATTATATTTCGCTAGATGGCAGCAGCGATCCATCAACCGGGCGGCTGCAGTACCCAACTATATTTCGCTAGATGGCAGCAGCGCTCCACCAACAGGGCCGGCTGCAGTACCCAAATATATTTCGCTAGATGGCAGCAGCGCTCCACCAACAGGGCCGGCTGCAGTACCCATATATATTTCCCTAGGTGGCAGCAGCGCTCCACCAACAGGGCCGGCTGCAGTACCCAAATATATTTCGCTAGATGGCAGCAGCGCTCCACCAACAGGGCCGGCTGCAGTACCCATATATATTTCGCTAGATGGCAGCAGCGATCCACCAACAGGGCCGGATGCAGTACCCAATTAAATTTCGCTAGATGGCAGCAGCGCTCCACCAACAGGGCCGGATGCAGTACCCAAATATATTTCGCTAGATGGCAGCAGCGCTCCACCAACAGGGCCGGCTGCAGTACCCAAATATATTTCGCTAGATGGCAGCAGCGCTCCACCAACAGGGCCGGCTGCAGTACCCATATATATTTCGCTAGATGGCAGCAGCGCTCCACCAACAGGGCCGGCTGCAGTACCCATTAAAATTTCGCTAGGTGGCAGCAGCGCTCCACCAACAGGGCCGGATGCAGTACCTAATTATATTTCGCTAGATGGCAGCAGCGCTCCACTAACCGGGCAGCGCATGCGCAGAAACGGCTTGACGCCAAAGGGGCGGGGCTTCCGGCCTCGTACGTATGGGCTACGCATACGGCCCCGGAAGGTGGGTTCATTGCCGGCTTGCGCGCGAGCTGCAGTGGCTGTGGAGGTGCGGAGCCTTCGCCGGGAGCCTGGAAGAGTTTCGGGCCGGGACGTGCGGCGGCGCGGTGGCTGAGCGCTCGGGCTGAGGGCGGCCGGGGGCCGGCGGGCAGCGGCCGAGTGGGGGGGATGTGGCGGCCCGGCGCTCGGCCGCGGCAGGGAGCGCCTGGTGCCGGCGGCGGGCGGGCTGAGGCAGGCGGGCGGCCCGGCCCGGGACCGGCGGGGCTGCCGGCGGTTCTCGTCTCCCCGGCAGTGACGGTGGTCAGCGGGCTCCTCACGGGGCTGCCTTTTTTAGGTGGGTTTTTTTTTGTCTCTCGGAGCTGCGCCGCTTCCTCAGCGAGGAGGCGAGGAGCGGCGGCGGGGCGGCCCCGGTGCTCGCTTGTGGCGGCGGGGCCCGGGAGAGGGGTCGGCCCGCGGCGCCCCGCCGCCCACCCGCCACCTCCGGGCTGCCCGGGCAGCCGCCGCAGCCGCCGCAGCTCTGCGCGGGGCTTTGTCTTTCCCCCAGCCGCTGGCCTGAGCCGTGGCAGCGGGCTGGGGCTGCCGGCCCCCGCGGGCCGCAGAGGCTGCCTTGGGGCCTGCGGTAACGCTGTCGCGGGGGGGTGGCTCAGGAGCCCCTTTCCACCTCTGCGAGCGGGCAAAGGCAAGAAAAGAAAGCCGGTAGCGGAATCCCCAGCCGTCGCCCCCGACTGCTGATTTCTCCGCAAGCGTTTAACCACCGGGGAGGGCTGGGAGGCGGCAGCAGCTCAGGTGTCTGGCTGATCTTGTGTCGTGACAGTCAGCTCCGGGGCCGGAGCAGCCGAGGGGAAGAGGCCTTTTGATTTGCTTCCCAGTGAAACCGGGGCCTTTTGTTTTCCCTTTGTCCCTAGGTTCGTCCGGAATCGTACGTTGACAAGTCAAGGGGAGCGGAACTGAAGGTCGGTTGAGATGTTACTTCGCCACGCGTGCCTCGTGCTTGGGAGTCGGACTGCTGACTACGGAGGGATCACTTTTGTACCCGCCGAGGGCCCGCGAGGCTCCGTGTGCCCGCCGCTTCCGAGTGCTGCGCTGCGGCTCGGGCAACGGCCGGGGAGGAATTGTTGGTCCCTCGTGGTAACGCAGCCGGGCCTGCTAGGCGCTTAAAGCAGCGCGTCTGGCCGGGCAGTATTGTTTTTCGAGATTGTAAATGAGCTCGAGGTATAAACCCGCTTACGTTTCCGTACGGCGGTGTGCTTTGTCAGAGAGCTCAGATGCACTGACGGAGCTGGCACAGAGTTCCCTTGGGACTCCAGATTTGACTGTCTTGTTGAAAGGCTCCAGAGCCTGCTTGGGAAGCCGCTTGACAAGGCACAGATTTGCCGTGATTTTTATACTTGAATTCCGACTGTAACGCCAATGCCACGTGTTAGCCTTTCTCCAAAAGCTATTAAAAGCAGAATGAGCGTTAAGAATCTGATTACCTTTTAACGAAATTCAAAACAAAGCTGCGGGGTGAAGCGACTGGAAGCGTCCTGCCAGTCTGACGTGGGTATCGCTGCCGTGCATGTTATCTGCCTGTCTACTGATCGCTCCTGCCTCTTGTTCTGCCGCGGTAATTCCTCTGGGTAAGGCGTTGGGCTCTGACTGTAGTGCACCCCGACTCCCTCCTGACCCCTGCGAGACGTTATCGGTGTTTGCCTTCCTCCCGTTTCACAGGGCCTCGGCTGTTGCGTGCAGAGAAGCTGTCAGCCTTGTGAGAGAGCATGCAGCCGGCAAGCGCATCGTGGTGCTTCGGTACCGAGCTGATACCACAGGCATCCGTCTTTTGTTTGCGAAAAGGGATCGCGAGGAAATGTGCTGACGTTGGAGGGGGAAAGGTGGCGGGGGAACAGGTAGGAGGCAGCTTTCAACCAGTTTTAGGCTTAACTCCTGTGTTCCTGAGCATGGTTCTGGGCTTCGGGGGGTTTGCTTTTGGCTTTTCGCCTTAAGCGCGTCCTCCATCACCGCTGTCGGCGTGCGCTGAGCTGCGGCTCAGGGGACTGCGGCGATAGAGGCTGTGTGCGTGCCAACCGTCCTCAAGGCTAGAGCTGTATTCTACTTGTTACCCTGATGAAACTGTTTCTTTTTTTCTAGGGGGCGTTCCCACAAGGAAGTGGTGTGGAGCCGAAGGAGACTGCGATTGAACAGTGATGGAGCCATTTGGACCGAGTCTTGAAGATCTCTTCGGTTTTTGTTCGAGGAAACTTCGTCTCGAGACAGTCCTATTGCTCGCTGGCAATGGTAGGAAACTGCTTTGTTGAACTTGATGGCGCAGTGTGTTGGAATATTAAGATTCCTCGAGAGATCAGAAGCGAGTAGGTTGTTTCTCTAAGGTAAAGGTGAATAGGCCTGTGTCGTTAAAGGAAAGACTCAAAGTGGGTTTTGTTTCTCTTAAGTACAAAGGGCCCCATCTCAAGTGATTACAAAGTCTGAAATGATTGTTCAAAAGCAGACTTGTGCTGTTTGCAAACCGTCTGTTGCACTGCTCAAAGACAAAAGACGCTCACCGGAGAAAGTTTTTGGAAACCAATGTCAAATAGGCATGGGGAAAGAGCTGGAGAGGTTTATGTATCGTCTGTCGAATTATGTTCTCTTTCATGCCCTTCCATTTTACAATAAAAAGTTTCATGACCTCTTTACTCGTTAAGGCAATGTTGCTAGTGTTTTTATAAGGGGGAAAAAAAAGCGTAAGCCTAGTCTCTCGAGTGATTTTTTTTTTTCTTTTTCTCTAGACTAGTTGAATCGAAAATGTTCGCTGTAAGAACTTCATCCACCGAGATGTGAAGCCAGGCAACTTCCTAACGGGCCGTGGGCAGAGTTCCCTTATTGATGCCATGCCTATAATAAACTGTGCGGTCCGTTAGCTAGACGGGCTGCAATACCCAATTTTTTTCGCCAGACGGCAGCACCGCCCCAGGCGGAGTAAGGGCAGCGCATGCGCAGACGCGGCTTGACGCCAAAGGGGGCGGGGCTTCCGGCCCCGGGCGTACGGGCACATGACGCAATCCCGCTTTGGCGCATGCGCAGAAGCCCTTCTGGCCAACCGAGGGCAGCGCATGCGCAGAAGCGGCTTTGACCCCTAGGGGCGGGGCTTCCGGCCTCCTGCGTAAGGGCATATGACGCATCCGGCCCGGGAAAGGTGGGATCACTTCCGGCCCGCGCGGCGCCGGGCCTAACCCGAACCCTAACCTAACCCGAACCCGAACCCTAACCCTAACCTAACCCGAACCCTAACCTAACCCGAACCCTAACCTAACCCGAACCCGAACCCTAACCCTGACCTAACCCGAACCCGAACCCGAACCCGAACCCTAACCTAACCCGAACCCGAACCCTAACCCTAACCTAACCCGAACCCTAACCTAACCCGAACCCTAACCCTAACCCTAACACTAACACTAACCTAACCCGAACCCTAACCTAACCCGAACCCGAACCCTAACCCTAACCTAACCCGAACCCTAACCTAACCCGAACCCTAACCCTAACCTAACCCGAACCCGAACCCGAACCCTAACCCTAACCTAACCCGAACCCTAACCTAACCCGAACCTAACCCGAACCCGAACCCTAACCTAACCCGAACCCTAACCTAACCCGAACCCTAACCCTAACCTAACCCGAACCCTAACCTAACCCGAACCGTAACCTAACCCTAACCTAACCCGAACCCTAACCTAACCCGAACCCTAACCGAACCCGAACCCTAACCCGAACCCTAAAACCCTAACCCTAACCCGAACCCAAATCCTAACCCTAACCCTAACCCTAAAACCCTAACCCTAACCCTAAAACCCTAACCCTAACCCTAACCTCCTTAGTTTCCACCTGCTCAGCCTCCATCTGCTGGGTATACCTCTGCCCCGCTCCAGAATATCCCCCAGCTCCTGCAAACATGTCATCAGCCAACAGCACGGCCAGCGACTCATTCAAATACCCTCTCAGCGACACCAGCACTTTCTTTATAGAATCACGGAGTCACTTAGGTTTAGTTGGAAAAGACCTTTAAGATCACTGAGTCCATCAGTTAACCTAAAACAGTTAACCTAACCTAAAACCTAAAAAGTCCATCATTACGGCAGTTCCCTAAGCGCCACCTCTACATTTCTTTTGATACACCCAGGGATGGTGACCCAACCATTTCCTTGGGCAGCCTGTTCCAACACTTGACAAACCTTTTGGTGAAGGAATTTTCCCGAATATCCCATCTCAAGCTCCTGTGGCGCAACTTGAGGCCATTTCCTTTCCTCCTATCAATTGTTACCTGGGAAAAAAAAGAGACCCACCCCTACCTCGCTACAGCTGCCTCTCAGGTAGTTGCAAGGAGCAGTGAGGTCTCCCCTCAGCCTCCTTTTCCCCAGGCTAACCAACCCCAGTTCCTTCAGCTGCTCCTCACAGGACTTGTGCTCCAGAGCCTTCAGCAGCTCTTCTCTGGACACACTCCAGCACCTCAGTGTCTTTCTTGTAGTGAGGGGCCCAAAACTGAACCCAGTTTTGGAGGTGCAGCCTCACCAGGGCTGAGTACAGCGGGACAATCCCTTCCCTGGTCCTGCTGGCCACCGTACTTCAAGCAGAAGGCAGGATGCTGTTGGCATCCCTTGTCTAGGAAGGAGTTTTAAGGGAACAGTGGAGACTTCAAAAGGAGTAAGTGTTTGGCTCCAGGAAGTTGCACGGGTTTGCGCTTTGGTATTTCGTTAGCACCTTGGACTGCAGTTACACTAAAGTGCATCTGGCAGAAGCAAAAATGGCATCGTGTTTTATCCAACAGACCTTTTCATTGCAGATGGTAAATGTGCAAAATGCAAGCAAGACAAATGCAATTTTAGAACTTTCCCTAAATCCTGGAGGAATACTAAACTCGTTTCGCGTGACTAGGATGTTCACCTTTGGCATTACATGCAGTAGACATTTTCTCATCTTGGCCATGTTTTGTATTTTGGTGTCTGTTTGAAGTAAAGTTCCAACTATAATTGTAATAATGGTCAAACTGATTTTAACAGGGAAAAGAAAAAGTCCAGTCCTGAAGTGTTCACCAGTGCTTCTTCTATGGAATTGGTGGCGCATGAGGAGTTTCAGGAGGGGCGCAGGCATTCGTTTTCCAGGTAATTGCGTTGCATGTCCCTAACAGAGAAGCAGATTGTCTAGAAGAATCAAGAGGAGTTCCAGTCCACCTCTCTATCCTGAGGTGGGTTGGATGGTTCAAGGGATTAGCAGTGATGGGAGCTCCACATGTAGGTCACTAGCTCAAAGATGGCAGGGATTACAGGTGACTGATAGTTATAACTGGGCAGCAGTTGAGAAGGAACAAGCTTCTCTTTTGCCAGAGCTTCTCTGTAGTGACATCCCTGGCCTCCTGACAGCCCTGAGGAGGCTAGAAACTGGACAGGTGTGGATTCCTGCGCCTCCGTGCTCTGACTGTAACTGTTACCTCAAAGCACTTTGGAGGAGATACGTGAGAGGAATTGCCCTTGTTCCCTCTGTCATCTAATCTCACGTGGATACACTGACGGATTGCAACCTGGACTGCAAACTGGTGCCTTTTGCTCAGATTTTGTTGACATCCTTAAAATTTTCTTACAAATTAAAAGATCAGACTTGTGTAAGGAAATCTTAAATTGGAGGAGGAATGAACATACGTGGAATAACCTGTGAAGGAAAATCTCAAGATAGCTGATGTCTTCTGTCCTCAAAAAGCCCTTGGGCAGGAATCTGAAGAGCTCTCTGTAGTAATGCTGTCAGTATCTTTCCCAGAGTAGTGGCATTCCGTCAGCTTACTAGAGACTGAGTTTAGAAGCTTTTAGCTAGGATTTTTCTTGAGATGCACTCACTGTCCTTGGTTAGAGCTACATGTATGTGCAGAATTTGGCTACAACTGGCTAGAAGTGGGGCATTTTGCATCCTGTACAAATTGCCAAACACACAGTGAAGTTAAATAGACTAAGCTGGCATTTTCAAATGGAACTTTACTGCCTCCAGGCTAAACCCTGCTTTCCTGACAGTTGATACTGCACTGTAGCCATTAAGACTCAGTTATTTTGCACCTTACGGCAGCAAGAGTGATTTGCGCTGCAGGTAGATGCTGGGTAGTGAGACATCTGCATGTCCATGTACCAGCAGAGACCAGTATACACCCCTGAAATCCATCCATAGCTAGGGTAGTCCATGCGATAGAAGTGAGTGGGAACAGACTTACCCTTCCTGCATGTTTTTACACTACCACAGCAGCAGCTGTTCTGGCTCGTAAGCAGAAACCTTTACATGCCGTCATGCTCTTCGATTATCAGCAGCTGAAAGAAGCTTTGACAAAAGCGTATGGAGAGGGAAAAAACTCAAACCCAAACAATTTTGGGAGCAAAAAAAAAAACCTGCTGTGACTGTTTTGAATTAACTTCATTCATTTCCTTTGTGTTGCGTTTTGTTTTTTAAGGTCCAAGAACATGCTCTGGCTCCGGAGCATGCTCAGGATCAGGAACACGCTCTTGCCAGGGAACATGCTCTGACTCAGAAATGTGTTTGGATCAAAAACGCCCTCAGGTTCAGGAACGTTCTCTGGCTCAGGAACACACTCTGGCCAAGGAATGTGCATATGTTGGGGAATGTTCTCTGGCCGAGTTCTTGGCAGTCTGGCCAAGGAAGGTGCTCCGGCTGAGGAATGTGCTCTGGCTGAGGAACACGCTCTGGCCGAGGAACACGTTCTGGCTGAGGAACACATCCTGACTGAGGAACGTGCTCTGGCCAAGGAATGTGCTCTGGCTGAGGAACACGGTCTGGCCGAGGAACGCACATATATTGGAGAACGTTCTCTGGCCGAGGAACACACCTTCTGGCTCAGGAATGCGCTCTCTGGCTCAGCACCACATGCCCTGCCTCAGCAATGTGCTCGGACTCACCGACGCGCTCTGGCTCAGGAACACTCTGTGGCTGAGGAACACACTCTGTGGAGCTCTCACCTGGCTTCACAGTGCCTGCTCCCACCTCATGCCCGGCGCTCCTGACCTTCCCCATCTGCTCCCCACAGTGGTGGAAAGGAGACATTTGTGAACCAGAGGAGGGAATGGGGCTGGGGGATGTGGGGTGACCCAAGCCTAGGGGACCCCTTGCTGCATTACAGTTGGAGCCTGCCAGCAGGGCTGGGCAGCTGCTGGACAAGATGTGCCTTCCCTTTGCCTCCAGAACTGACAGCTCTGCTGGAGCAGAAGGTTTTCTTGAAAATCTCAAGTGTTGAGACCTTTTGGCTTGACAAATCCGTGCGTTTGGCCAAAGAGTGGAAATGAGGGTTTATGCACACGCAGCTCCTGGCACAAAGTCACCTTCCAGACGCAGCAGGGGACAATCGGCTCTCCAGGGTGGCCCTGCAAGAGCCCAGCCTGGAGGTGCCATCAGCCCAAGGCCTCATCTCAGAGCTCGGGGACCTCCTGGGTGGCACAGGACCTCCAGTGGCCTGAGACACTCTAAGGATGTGATTTAAGACTGATTCTGAAAAATGCAATAATGGACCCAAAACCAGGGGATGTCTGGATGTCCAGTGGACACCCACGGGTGGGGAGGTAAATCTGGCCTCTGGTGTTTCCTTCTCAGTGCGAGCAGCGAGGACTGAGCTCTCCTAACTCCTCTGTGGAATTATCTCAGCTGGCATAGTTCCTCGGAGAGCTGGAGAAGACCTGAGCCAAGGAGTCTGAGGAACAAACCCCCTCCAGAACACAGATGGCCATTTGCAGGGTCTCATGCTCCAACCTGCCCTTGGTGATGCCCCGGAGAGCCCAGGGGACCTGCTCCAAAGCGGATCTCATGCCCAGAACAAGCCTCCAGCCTGACGAGGTGGCCCCAGCCTCAGCCAGAGCTTCCCGACAGCTCTCAGGGACCCCGATTCCACCACCTGGTGCAGGTGACCCCGAGAGCTCCTCCAAGGTTGTCTCAGCTCAGTGCGATGCCCTGGGACCTGCACGATGGTGCCAGCGCAGCAGGTGGTCACTGGGAGGTGTGACCAGCTCGGCAGGACGGTGGGATCCCTCTGTGTGCCCCCCACACATGGATGGAGGTGAGCTCCGTGCCACAGGGGAGGCGGAGGGGCAGGAGCCCCCCGGCACAGCCCCGGGGAGGTGCGAGGGTGGGAGACCCACGGGAGGAACCTTCCCATGGTGTGACCACACAGCCCCCCCACCCCTGGAGGTGGTGAGCACCCAACCCCCCCCTGTGGTCCCCACGTGGCTCCCCGACATCGTGGAGCTCCAGCCCGGTGGCCATCCACCCCTGGCGCCTCATGCCCTCCCTGCCGCTGCCCACCCATCCTGCCCCCACTTGGCACCTGAAGGCGGCTTTTGGGGGGCAGCGCGGGGCAGCCGGGGGGGTGACAGAGGTGGGGGACAGCAGGAGGGTCTGGAGGAGCTGGGTGGCACCAGGGGACCCTATGGACCATTCCCTGCGCTGCTGCCAGCGCCAGGTGAGGCGGGCAGGGACCCCCGGGGTGGGATGGAAACTGCCGCCCCTGGAGAGGGACCCCAGCCCTGAGCAGGACTGAACTGGGACCCCGGCCCTAACCCAGCCCTGACCCCAGAATCCCGACCCTGACCCCCACCCATAAAACTGACCCTCACCCCTAACCCAGACCTCCACCCCTAACACAGACCCTCACCCCTAACACAGACCCCCACCCCCAACCCAGACCCTCACTCCTAACCCTGATCCCCACCCCAACCCTGACCCCCACCCCAATCCTGACCTGAACCCTTAGCTCTGACCTCACCCCTAACCCAGACCCTCACCCCTAACCCAGACCCTCACCCCTAACCCACACCCGAACCGTGACCCCCCTCCCCACCTTGCCCTTCCTCCTTCCCACCGTCCCCCACGCACCCACCTGCCCCCGACCCGCAGTGCCACCGGCGGCCACACGGGGACGATCCAGGACGGCCGCAGCGCTGCACCCATCCCCCCCCCCCCCCCCCAGGGTGCCCCGGGACAAACCGTCGTGTAAATGCCCCTCCCCCCCCAGCACCCCCACGTTCACACCCTGCAGGGTGCCATGGGGCGGGGGGGGTGGGGTGGGGGACGTGAGGGGCAAGCAGGGCTGGGAAGGGGCACGTGAGGGGTGTGTAAGGCCAGGAAGGGGTGTGCAAGGGGCTCGTGAGGGGTGTGCTAGGCTGGGGGTGTGCAAGGGGTGTGCAAGGCTGGGAAGCGCTGTGCCAGGGAGTGTGCAAGGGGCGTGCAAGGCCGGGGAGAGCCATGCAAGCGGTGTGCAAGGCTGTGGCTGTGCAAGAGTGCCCGAAGGGCGTGCAAGGGGTGCGTGAGAGACATGCAAGGGGTGTACGAAGGGTATGCAAGGGGTGTGTAAAGGGTGTGCAAAGGTTGTGTATGAAGGTCATGTAAGGAGTGTCTGAGAGGTGTGCAAAGGGTGTGTGACAGGTGTGCAAGTGGTACATGAAGAATGTGCAAGGAGTGTGTGAAGGGTGTCGAAGGGATACACAAAGGTCGTGCAAGGGATGCACAAAGGGCATGCAAGGGGTGTGTGAGAGGTGTGCAAAGGGTGCATGAGAGGTGTGCAATGGGTGTGTGAGAGGCATACCAGAGGTGCACAAAGGGCGTGCAAGGGGTGTGTGCAAAGGTCATGCAAGGAGTGCATGAGACGCGTGGAAAGGGTGCAAGAGGTGTGCATGGGGTGTGCGAAGGGCATGCAAGGGGTGCATGAGAGGCATGCAAGGGGTGTGTGGAGGGTGTGCAAGGGGTGTGTGAGAGGCGTGCAAGGGGTGCACGAAGGGTGTGCAAGGGTTGTGCATGAAGGTGATGTGAGGAGTGTCCGAGAGGTGTGCAAAGGGTGCATGAGAGGTGTGCAAGGGGTGCGTGAAGTGTGTGCAAGGGGTGTGTGAAGGGCGTGGAAGGGATGCACAAAGGGTGTGCAAGGGTAGCACAAAGGGCGTGCAAGGGGTGCGTGAGAGGAGTGCAAAGGTGTGCGAAGGGCTTGCAAGGGGAGCACACGAAGGGTGTGTAAGACCCAGTTCTGCCAGCGAACGCTGAGCACACCCCCACCCCCCCACCCCCAGCAGCCACCGTTCCCAATTTCTCTCTATTTTATGTTAAAAGCACTTTACATATCAAATACAAAAATATGCCCCAGGGAGGGGAGCCCCCTCCCCACCGCTGCCATGATCAGCCCCCCCAACCCCAGCTACAGGGGACCCCCAGGGGACACAGGACAGGGTGACAGGGGGGCGGGGAGGCTGTGCTGTGTCCCCCCCCCTCCCCCGAGGTAGTCAGTGCGATGGGAGGTGACAGCATGTCAGCGGGGGTGACAGTGTGTGACAGGCTCAGATTGGCACCAGCAGGCCAGGGGTCGGGGGGGGGGGGCGTGTCAGGGGGGGTCTGTCTCATATTTTGCAGTGACACAGGGCTGCTCCGGTCCCCCTTCCCCCCCTAAAAAGCCCCTGGGGGGGGGACCCTCATACCTCACCCTGCAGGGGGAGGGACATTAGTGTCATGGGGGGGTGACTGAGGGTCACCCAAGCAGGAGGGGCTGGGGTATCCCCCTAGTAGTGGGGTACAGCCCTCGGTAAGGGGGGGGGGGGCGCGGCAACTGGGGCGTCTTCAGGCCCAGGGGTGCTTTAGAAGGGTGCCATGTTGGGGGGGGGGGGGGGGCACCAAGGCCCGTGGATGGGGGGTCCTAGAACATGGAGTGGGATCTCCTGACTGAGGAGGGGGCCCAAAAATTGGGGAGGGGATCAAAAGGACCCACATCCACGGGAGAGGAAAGCAGGAAATGGGGGGGGGGGGGGGCACCCACCTCTGTTGCGGGTCCTAGGCCAGCTGCAAGGGGGCTGGGGGGCGATATTCAGGGGGCTGGCACCCAGGTCCCCTGGCAGGGTGTCTGAAGGTGCAGTGGGGGTCCCATGCTCGGGAGGCCCTAGCTGGGAAAGGGGGGTCAGGTAATTTGGGGGGGGTCTACAGCTGAGGTGGGGCACTCAGCTCCATTACGGGGTCCTGAGAGGGGACTTCATGGGGGGCTCCCTGGCTGGGGTGAGGGCTCCATGTCCCTCGGGGAATGCTGGGGAGCCCCCCCTCTCCAGCAGGTATTCTGGGGGAGGTCCAGCTTTTTGAGGGGCCCCATTTGCAAGTGGGGGCGTGTGTCTCCAATCATGGAATCGAGCAGAGGGGCCCAGTCCACGGCAGTCAGTGTGGGGGAGGGGGGGATCCCCTAACCCTAGGGATGCTCCCGGCCCAGGGAAGGGGGTCCCCAGCCCTGGGGGGACCCCGCAGCTGGGGGGGCACCCTAGCAGCGCCCCACCTTGGCGTCACCAATGGCCCCCCAGACGTCAAAGACGAACTCGTCGGGGAAGGCGAAGTCCCCGAGCTGGGAGTCGAGGGCCTGGGCCAGCGCGTCGGGGTCGCGGGCGTCCCGGCCCAGCTCCACCATGGTGGCAGCTGTGGGGACAACGGAGACACTCAGGGAACAACCAGTGCCTGCGGAGGGTCCCCTGCCCCCGGGGGGGTCCCCTGGCCCCGGGGGGCTGCAGCCCACGCTCACCCAGCTCGCTGTCACGGATGCCCATGTAGCTCTCCAGCAGATCGTCCACCTTGGCCACAGCCCGCTCCTCGAAGGCAGACGGCTGGGGGGGGGGGGGTGTCAGGGGGTCAGGGGGACCCCTGGAGACAGAGGGGGGGTCCCCGCTGCCCCGTCACCCTGCCACGCGCTGCCCTACCTGCTCCTCAACGGTGGCAGGTCCCCGAGCACGGAGGCGCAGGGTGCCCCGGCCAGTGCCTGGGGCGGGGGGCCCGCCACGGCCACCCCCTGCCCGCGGCCCAATCATGTCTGAAAGGCAAAATGGGGGGAGTTGGGGGACTGAGAAGTGGGGGGGGGGGGGGGCGCATGGCTGAGGGGGCTCCCCACCAACCACAGACCCCCCAGGCCCCAAGGGGTAGGAGGGGAATAGTTTGGGGGGTCTCTGTAGTGCCCCCCATCAGTCCTGGGGGGGCCCCCATCAGTCCATTGTTGGGGTATGGGGGTCCCACACATCCCCCCTCCAGTTACGGGGTCCCCACCAGCCTCCTTTTGGCTTTTGGTGTTCCCCCCAGCACTGTGGGTCCCCATCGGTCCTCCCCCAGTTTTCGGGGTTCCCCAGGCTACTGACTCTGCACCAGCCCCCACCCTGTACCCCAGAGACCCCCAGGCCCATGGGGTCCCCCTGAGTTTTGGGGGGGGGCTCTAAGGTACCCCTTCCACCTCCGCAGGTGTTCAGGGTCCCAGTAGCGGGGCTGGACCCTCCACCCCGAACACACATGAGGGGTCCCGTCCCCTTTACTGGTGGGGCTCCCAGTGCTCCCAGTAACCCAGGGCACTGCCCTCCAGTTCAGGACAGGGGACAGCAACGCCCTGGCTGCCTGGGTCCCCCCAAAGCCAGTAAAAAGGTGGCTGCCCTGGGGGGAGGGGGGGCATTGGGATCCCTCCCGCTTGGGCTCCCAGTGCTCCCAGTGCTCCCAGTTGGGGCTCACCAAAGGCCTTGCGAGGCTCGGTGAGCTGGAGGGCAAAGGTGCGCCCCCGGGGCAGCTCCTTCAGCATCTTGGCCACCTCGTAGTGCCGGGCGCCCACCAGGCTCCGCCCGTCGATGGCCTCGATCATGTCCCCAACGCTGATCACTGGGATCCGGTCGATGACACTGCCCTCCCGGATCCGCTGCGGGGACCACCCGGGGCTCACCATGGCCCCCCAGTGCGGTCAGGGATGGTGCCAGGGCCCACCCACCCCGTTCAGGCACCACCAGGGGCTGCCTGTATCCCACCACGATACTCCAGGATGTCCCTTGGCATCCTGCCCCACCCCCACAGGGACACTGCCCCCTCCCCCCCCAGGACATCACCACAACCCCCTTCAACCCAGGGACCACCCAGGAGACCGCAGGGCCCCCCCCGAGAGTGAGGGGCCCCCTTCTCTGTCGCTACAGGCACCACCCAGGATGTCCCCATGTCCCCCCCACCCCATGTCCCCCCCCACCCCATGTCCCCCCCAGGTGTCCCCCTTCCCCATCCCTACGGGCATCACCCAGGATGTCCCTGTGTGTCCCCCCACCCCAGGGCCATCCCTAGGTGTCCTCCTTCCCCATCCCTATGTTAACTTGGGCACCACCCAGGATGCCCCCGTGCCTCCGACCCCATGTCCCCCCCTGGGTGTCGTCCATCCCCATCCCTGCATTGACTTGGACATGACCCAGGATCTCCCCATGTCCCCACCCCCCAGGGTCCCCTCTAGCACCCCAGGTGTCCCTGCCCGGTGACAGCACCCATGGGTGCCACCTTGATGAAGGCATAGCCGGCGCCGTTGTCGGTGATGGTGAGCCCCAGGGCCTCCTCCGACTTGAGGACCTGCACCTCCTTGCGCTGCCCCTTGGTGTGGGCGAAGATGAAGTCCTCCAGGCCAATCTGCCCGCCCAGTAGCTTCTCCATGTCCACCTTGTGTGTGTTGAGGGTGCAGAACATCACCTGCGGGGGCAGGGCGTCAGTGCAGGGGGGACCCTGGGACACGCCCCAGCCACCTGGGCCAGCCCCCTCCTGGGGACGCCTCGGTCACACGGGTGGGAAGGACCTGGTGGGAGGAACCTCCATCTGGGGACACCCGGGACCCCTCCAGGGGACACAAGGTGATGGGTGATGCTTAAGGGACCTGTGGGACGTCCCTGTGCACCTCTGGGGTCCCCTCCCCCTGATGTCAACAGCCACCCATGGTCACCCAGCCCAGCCTGGGAGTCCCCTGCCCTTTGGGTGTCCCCAGGGACCCCCAAAGCCCCCAGAACCCACCAGGGACCCCAAAATCCGACCAGGGACCACCCAGGGACCCTAAAACCCCACAGGGACGCCCCGAAAATACCCCAGGGACTCCCAAAACCACCAAGCCACCACCAAACCCACCAAGCCCCCCCCAAACCCTCAGGGCACCCCCCAAACACCCCCGGAAACCCACCAATCCCCCCAAGACCCTCCAATCCCCCGAGGAACGCCCCCAAACACCCCAGGGACCCCCAAACCCACCCCAGGGACCCCCCAAACCCCCCAGGTCCCAGTCCCTTGGTTCCCAATGTCCCCTAGGACCCCCAGCACCCAAGGGTGCTCCCAGCCTCTCCTTTACTGATCCTGCAGTGCCCCCAACACCTCGCCCAGCACCCAGGGATACCCTGGGAGCCCTCGGTGCCCACCCCTCAGCACCCCCACCACCCAGGACCCCACTCATCACCCAGGGGTGCCCTGGGAACCCTCTGGGGGGCCACCCCTCAATCCCCCACCCCCCAGCACCCCACCCAGCACCCAGGGGTGCCCCCCCACCTCTCCCGGGGGGATGCGGAAGGCCTCGGCGATCTTGCCGTAGAGCTCACGGACATTGGTGAACCCCTCGACACGGCCGGTGGGGCTGCCATGTGCCAGCTGCGTGTGGAACACCAGGCGAGGCCGAAGGGCAGGGGGCGGGGGGGGGAGCCCCGGGGCGGGGGGCCCCCCAGAAACACCCACCGGCCCCCCCGGGGTCTCACCAGCAGCCCCCCCACGTCCCCCTGCCGCCTCCTCGTTCTCCACCAGCGGCGGGGGCTTCTTGCGGCGGCCCAGGCCTAGCGGCATGGGGGGGTGGGGGTGGGTATCAGGGGGTGGCAGCAGAGCCCTGGGGGGGGGCAGGGGGCTGGGTGCCCCCTCCCCGTGGAGGTGGTGTCCTGCGGTGCTTCGCCGGGTGCTAGGAGAGAGGGGAAACTGAGGCACGGGGGGGGGGGTGCTGCTGGGCCGTAGAGGGAAACTGAGGCACAAAAAGGGGTGACTGAGGGGCAATGGGGGAAACTGACGCACGGGGAGGGCTGATGGGCCGTAGAGGGAAACTGAGGCATGAATGGGAGTGGCTGGGGAGCCATGGGGCGAAACTGAGGCACTGGGGGGGCTGTGGGGCCATGGGGGGAAATCGAGGCGGATGGGGGGGGGGGGGGGGGGGGGGGCGGGGAATCGAGGCAGGGAGGTCCCCGGCTGCGGGCGCTCCCGAGTTTCTCTGCGACCAGAGGGTCCGGGCCTGCTGGACGCCCGGTACCGTCCCCGTGGGGGCCCAGCGCACCTCCCTCCCCGCCCAGGCCGCCCACCCCCAAGATCCCGGGCCCGGCCGCCGCCGCCCAGCCCCGCTTACCGGCCGGACCCTCCCGCCTGCCGCCGGGCGCTACTGCCGGAGCGCCACTTCCGGGAAGGCGGAGCCAAACCCGCCCGGACCAATCACCGCCGCCTCCTCGCCAGGCAGCGGAATGTGCAGCGGGGAGGGGCGAGGCGGCAGGATAGGGCTCGGCCACCCGCGCCCCCCCCCCCCCCCCGGGCCATGGGCGCGCCCGCTCCGCACCCCCGCGGGGTGGGGCCACCCCCGACCAATCAGCAGCGAAAACCGCGCGTCCCGGGGGCGGGGCCCGCCAGGCTGGGAGGGGCTGGCGAAGATAGCTGCGGCGCCGGGGGGGGGGGGGGGGGGGGGGGAGGGGGGGGGCGGGGGCGGGGCGGGGCTGGGAGCGGAACATACGACCCAGCGACGGACGGACGACGTTTTTCGGGGGTGGGTAGGAGAGACCCCATTGCGGGGAGTTAGGAGGTGGCAACAGGCCCCATTGAGGGGGGGGGGGCGAGAAGGCGGAGGGTGACCCCATTTTGGGGGGGGCAGCACGCACCCCCGTTCGCGGGGCACAGCGACAGACCCCATTTGGGGGAGGGGGCACACACCCCATTTGAAGAGGAGGTGGAGTGTTAAAGATCCCATTTGGGGATGAGGGGGGGGGGAAGGTTACACGCCCCATGGTTGGGGGGGAAAGGTAGAGGGTG
>NW_026611961.1:0-33425 GCF_023638135.1 Falco biarmicus
CCTACCGGGGTAGTGTAAAAAACTACCAACAGAACTCGTTTCTGCACCTTCCCCGGTGGAGTTGTGCATTGGGGGGTGTGGTTTGGAACATTTTGTCACCAGCCGAGTCCAAAATTCAGCGATTCCCCATCTCAGCCCAGAAAGCAGGTAGAACAAGTTTTGGTGGTGCCTTTCAGCTGCCTACCGGGGTAGTGTAAAAACTACCAACAGAACTCGTTTCTGGCACCTTCCCCGGTGGAGTTGTGCATGGGGTGTGTTTGGAACATTTTGTCAGCAGCCGAGTCCAAAAGTCAGCGATTCCCCATCTCAGCCCAGAAAGCAGGTTAGAACAAGTTTTTGTGGTGCCTTTCAGCTGCCTACCGGGGTAGTGTAAAAACTACCAACAGAACTCGTTTCTGGCACCTTCCCCGGTGGAGTTGTGCATGGGGTGGTGTTTGGAACATTTTGTCAGCCAGCCGAGTCCAAAATTCAGCGATTCCCCATCTCAGCCAGAAAGCAGGTAGAACAAGTTTTGTGGTGCCTTTCAGCTGCCTACCGGGGGTAGTGTAAAAACTACCAACAGAACTCGTTTCTGGCACCTTCCCCGGTGGAGTTGTGCATGGGGTGTGTTTGGAACATTTTGTCACCAGCCGAGTCCAAAATTCAGCGATTCCCCATCTCAGCCCAGAAAGCAGGTAGAACAAGTTTTGTGGTGCCTTTCAGCTGCCTACCGGGGTAGTGTAAAAACTACCAACAGAACTCGTTTCTGGGCACCTTCCCCGGTGGAGTTGTGCATGGGGTGTGTTTGGAACATTTTGTCACCAGCCGAGTCCAAAATTCAGCGATTCCCCATCTCAGCCCAGAAAAGCAGGTAGAACAAGTTTTGTGGTGCCTTTCAGCTGCCTACCGGGGTAGTGTAAAAAACTACCAACAGAACTCGTTTCTGGCACCTTCCCCGGTGGAGTTGTGCATGGGTGTGTGTTTGGAACATTTTGTCACCAGCCGAGTCCAAAAGTCAGCGATTCCCCATCTCAGCCCAGAAAGCAGGTAGAACAAGTTTTGTGGTGCCTTTCAGCTGCCTACCGGGGTAGTGTAAAAACTACCAACAGAACTCGTTTTCTGGCACCTTCCCCGGTGGAGTTGTGCATGGGGTGTGTTTGGAACATTTTGTCACCAGCCGAGTCCAAAATTCAGCGATTCCCCATCTCAGCCCAGAAAGCAGGTAGAACAAGTTTTGTGGTGCCTTTCAGCTTGCCTACCGGGGGTAGTGTAAAAACTACCAACAGAACTCGTTTCTGGCACCTTCCCCGGTGGAGTTGTGCATGGGGGTGTGTTTGGAACATTTTGTCAGCAGCCGAGTCCAAAATTCAGCGATTCCCCATCTCAGCCCAGAAAGCAGGTAGAACAAGTTTTGTGGTGCCTTTCAGCTGCCTACCGGGGGTAGTGTAAAAACTACCAACAGAACTCGTTTCTGGCACCTTCCCCGGTGGAGTTGTGCATGGGGTGTGTTTGGAACATTTTGTCACCAGCCGAGTCCAAAATTCAGCGATTCCCCATCTCAGCCCAGAAAGCAGGTAGAACAAGTTTTGTGGTGGCCTTTCAGCTGCCTACCGGGGTAGTGTAAAAACTACCAACAGAACTCGTTTCTGGCACCTTCCCCGGTGGAGTTGTGCATGGGGTGTGTTTGGAACATTTTGTCACCAGCCGAGGTCCAAAATTCAGCGATTCCCCATCTCAGCCCAGAAAGCAGGTAGAACAAGTTTTGTGGTGCCTTTCAGCTGCCTACCGGGGTAGCTGTAAAAAACTACCAACAGAACTCGTTTCTGGCACCTTCCCCGGTGGAGTTGTGCATGGGGTGTGTTTGGAACATTTTGTCACCAGCCGAGTCCAAAATTCAGCGATTCCCCATCTCAGCCCAGAAAGCAGGTAGAACAAGTTTTGTGGTGCCTTTCAGCTGCCTACCGGGGTAGTGTAAAAACTACCAACAGAACTCGTTTCTGGCACCTTCCCCCGGTGGAGTTGTGCATGGGGTGTGTTTGGAACATTTTGTCACCAGCCGAGTCCAAAATTCAGCGATTCCCCATCTCAGCCCAGAAAGCAGGTAGAACAAGTTTTGTGGTGCCTTTCAGCTGCCTACCGGGGTAGTGTAAAAACTACCAACAGAACTCGTTTCTGGCACCTTCCCCGGTGGAGTTGTGCATGGGGTGTGTTTGGAACATTTTGTCACCAGCCGAGTCCAAAAGTCAGCGATTCCCCATCTCAGCCCAGAAAGCAGGATCTCAGCCCAGAAAGCAGGTAGAACAAGTTTTGTGGTGCCTTTCAGCTGCCTACCGGGGTAGTGTAAAAACTACCAACAGAACTCGTTTCTGGCACCTTCCCCGGTGGAGTTGTGCATGGGGTGTGTTTGGAACATTTTGTCACCAGCCGAGTCCAAAAGTCAGCGATTCCCCATCTCAGCCCAGAAAGCAGGTAGAACAAGTTTTGTGGTGCCTTTCAGCTGCCTACCGGGGTAGTGTAAAAACTACCAACAGAACTCGTTTCTGGCACCTTCCCCGGTGGAGTTGTGCATGGGGTGTGTTTGGAACATTTTGTCACCAGCCGAGTCCAAAATTCAGCCGTTCCCCATCTCAGCCCAGAAAGCAGGTAGAACAAGTTTTGTGGTGCCTTTCAGCTGCCTACCGGGGTAGTGTAAAAACTACCAACAGAACTCGTTTCTGGCACCTTCCCCGGTGGAGTTGTGCATGGGGTGTGTTTGGAACATTTTGTCACCAGCCGAGTCCAAAATTCAGCGATTCCCCATCTCAGCCCAGAAAGCAGGTAGAACAAGTTTTGTGGTGCCTTTCAGCTGCCTACCGGGGTAGTGTAAAAACTACCAGGAGAACTCGTTTCTGGCACCTTCCCCGGTGGAGTTGTGCATGGGGTGTGTTTGGAACATTTTGTCACCAGCCGAGTCCAAAATTCAGCGATTCCCCATCTCAGCCCAGAAAGCAGGTAGAACAAGTTTTGTGGTGCCTTTCGGCTGCCTACCGGGGTAGTGTAAAAACTACCAACAGAACTCGTTTCTGGCACCTTCCCCGGTGGAGTTGTGCATGGGGTGTGTTTGGAACATTTTGTCAGCAGCCGAGTCCAAAATTCAGCGATTCCCCATCTCAGCCCAGAAAGCAGGTAGAACAAGTTTTGTGGTGCCTTTCAGCTGCCTACCGGGGTAGTGTAAAAACTACCAACAGAACTCGTTTCTGGCACCTTCCCCGGTGGAGTTGTGCATGGGGTGTGTTTGGAACATTTTGTCACCAGCCGAGTCCAAAATTCAGCTATTCCCCATCTCAGCCCAGAAAGCAGGTTGAACAAGTTTTGTGGTGCCTTTCTCTTGCCTACCGGGGTAGTGTAAAAACTACCAACAGAACTCGTTTCTGGCACCTTCCCCGGTGGAGTTGTGCATGGGGTGTGTTTGGAACATTTTGTCAGCAGCCGAGTCCAAAATTCAGCGATTCCCCATCTCAGCCCAGAAAGCAGGTAGAACAAGTTTTGTGGTGCCTTTCAGCTGCCTACCGGGGTAGTGTAAAAACTACCAACAGAACTCGTTTCTGGCACCTTCCCCGGTGGAGTTGTGCATGGGGTGTGTTTGGAACATTTTGTCACCAGCCGAGTCCAAAAGTCAGCGATTCCCCATCTCAGCCCAGAAAGCAGGTAGAACAAGTTTTGTGGTGCCTTTCAGCTGCCTACCGGGGTAGTGTAAAAACTACCAACAGAACTCGTTTCTGGCACCTTCCCCGGTGGAGTTGTGCATGGGGTGTGTTTGGAACATTTTGTCACCAGCCGAGTCCAAAATTCAGCTATTCCCCATCTCAGCCCAGAAAGCAGGTAGAACAAGTTTTGTGGTGCCTTTCTCTTGCCTACCGGGGTAGTGTAAAAACTACCAACAGAACTCGTTTCTGGCACCTTCCCCGGTGGAGTTGTGCATGGGGTGTGTTTGGAACATTTTGTCACCAGCCGAGTCCAAAATTCAGCGATTCCCCATCTCAGCCCAGAAAGCAGGTAGAACAAGTTTTGTGGTGCCTTTCAGCTGCCTACCGGGGGTAGTGTAAAAACTACCAACAGAACTCGTTTCTGGCACCTTCCCCGGTGGAGTTGTGCATGGGGGTGTGTTTGGAACATTTTGTCACCAGCCGAGTCCAAAATTCAGCGATTCCCCATCTCAGCCAGAAAGCAGGTAGAACAAGTTTTGTGGTGCCTTTCAGCTGCCTACCGGGGTAGTGTAAAAACTACCAACAGAACTCGTTTCTGGCACCTTCCCCGGTGGAGTTGTGCATGGGGTGTGTTTGGAACATTTTGTCACCAGCCGAGTCCAAAATTCAGCTATTCCCCATCTCAGCCCAGAAAGCAGGTAGAACAAGTTTTGTGGTGCCTTTCAGCTGCCTACCGGGGGTAGTGTAAAAACTACCAACAGAACTCGTTTCTGGCACCTTCCCCGGTGGAGTTGTGCATGGGGTGTGTTTGGAACATTTTGTCACCAGCCGAGTCCAAAATTCAGCGATTCCCCATCTCAGCCCAGAAAGCAGGTAGAACAAGTTTTGTGGTGCCTTTCAGCTGCCTACCGGGGTAGTGTAAAAACTACCAACAGAACTCGTTTCTGGCACCTTCCCCGGTGGAGTTGTGCATGGGGTGTGTTTGGAACATTTTGTCACCAGCCGAGTCCAAAATTCAGCGATTCCCCATCTCAGCCCAGAAAGCAGGTAGAACAAGTTTTGTGGTGCCTTTCGGCTGCCTACCGGGGTAGTGTAAAAACTACCAACAGAACTCGTTTCTGGCACCTTCCCCGGTGGAGTTGTGCATGGGGTGTGTTTGGAACATTTTGTCACCAGCCGAGTCCAAAATTCAGCGATTCCCCATCTCAGCCCCAGAAAGCAGGTAGAACAAGTTTTGTGGTGCCTTTCAGCTGCCTACCGGGGTAGTGTAAAAACTACCAACAGAACTCGTTTCTGGCACCTTCCCCGGTGGAGTTGTGCATGGGGTGTGTTTGGAACATTTTGTCACCAGCCGAGTCCAAAATTCAGCGATTCCCCATCTCAGCCCAGAAAGCAGGTAGAACAAGTTTTGTGGTGCCTTTCAGCTGCCTACCGGGGTAGTGTAAAAACTACCAACAGAACTCGTTTCTGGCACCTTCCCCGGTGGAGTTGTGCATGGGGTGTGTTTGGAACATTTTGTCACCAGCCGAGTCCAAAATTCAGCGATTCCCCGTCTCAGCCCAGAAAGCAGGTAGAACAAGTTTTGTGGTGCCTTTCAGCTGCCTACCGGGGGTAGTGTAAAAACTACCAACAGAACTCGTTTCTGGCACCTTCCCCGGTGGAGTTGTGCATGGGGTGTGTTTGGAACATTTTGTCAGCAGCCGAGTCCAAAATTCAGCTATTCCCCATCTCAGCCCAGAAAGCAGGTAGAACAAGTTTTGTGGTGCCTTTCTCTTGCCTACCGGGGTAGTGTAAAAACTACCAACAGAACTCGTTTCTGGCACCTTCCCCGGTGGAGTTGTGCATGGGGTGTGTTTGGAACATTTTGTCAGCAGCCGAGTCCAAAATTCAGCGATTCCCCATCTCAGCCCAGAAAGCAGGTAGAACAAGTTTTGTGGTGCCTTTCAGCTGCCTACCGGGGTAGTGTAAAAACTACCAACAGAACTCGTTTCTGGCACCTTCCCCGGTGGAGTTGTGCATGGGGTGTGTTTGGAACATTTTGTCAGCAGCCGAGTCCAAAATTCAGCGATTCCCCATCTCAGCCCAGAAAGCAGGTAGAACAAGTTTTGTGGTGCCTTTCAGCTGCCTACCGGGGTAGTGTAAAAACTACCAACAGAACTCGTTTCTGGCACCTTCCCCGGTGGAGTTGTGCATGGGGTGTGTTTGGAACATTTTGTCACCAGCCGAGTCCAAAAGTCAGCGATTCCCCATCTCAGCCCAGAAAGCAGGTAGAACAAGTTTTGTGGTGCCTTTCAGCTGCCTACCGGGGTAGTGTAAAAACTACCAACAGAACTCGTTTCTGGCACCTTCCCCGGTGGAGTTGTGCATGGGGTGTGTTTGGAACATTTTGTCACCAGCCGAGTCCAAAATTCAGCGATTCCCCATCTCAGCCCAGAAAGCAGGTAGAACAAGTTTTGTGGTGCCTTTCTCTTGCCTACCGGGGTAGTGTAAAAACTACCAACAGAACTCGTTTCTGGCACCTTCCCCGGTGGAGTTGTGCATGGGGTGTGTTTGGAACATTTTGTCACCAGCCGAGTCCAAAAGTCAGCGATTCCCCATCTCAGCCCAGAAAGCAGGTAGAACAAGTTTTGTGGTGCCTTTCTCTTGCCTACCGGGGTAGTGTAAAAACTACCAACAGAACTCGTTTCTGGCACCTTCCCCGGTGGAGTTGTGCATGGGGTGTGTTTGGAACATTTTGTCACCAGCCGAGTCCAAAATTCAGCGATACCCCATCTCAGCCCAGAAAGCAGATAGAACAAGTTTTGTGGTGCCTTTCGGCTGCCTACCGGGGTAGTGTAAAAACTACCAACAGAACTCGTTTCTGGCACCTTCCCCGGTGGAGTTGTGCATGGGGTGTGTTTGGAACATTTTGTCACCAGCCGAGTCCAAAATTCAGCGATTCCCCATCTCAGCCCAGAAAGCAGGTAGAACAAGTTTTGTGGTGCCTTTCAGCTGCCTACCGGGGGTAGTGTAAAAACTACCAACAGAACTCGTTTCTGGCACCTTCCCCGGTGGAGTTGTGCATGGGGTGTGTTTGGAACATTTTGTCACCAGCCGAGTCCAAAATTCAGCGATTCCCCATCTCAGCCCAGAAAGCAGGTAGAACAAGTTTTGTGGTGCCTTTCAGCTGCCTACCGGGGTAGTGTAAAAACTACCAACAGAACTCGTTTCTGGCACCTTCCCCGGTGGAGTTGTGCATGGGGTGTGTTTGGAACATTTTGTCACCAGCCGAGTCCAAAAGTCAGCGATTCCCCATCTCAGCCCAGAAAGCAGGTAGAACAAGTTTTGTGGTGCCTTTCAGCTGCCTACCGGGGTAGTGTAAAAACTACCAACAGAACTCGTTTCTGGCACCTTCCCCGGTGGAGTTGTGCATGGGGTGTGTTTGGAACATTTTGTCACCAGCCGAGTCCAAAATTCAGCGATTCCCCATCTCAGCCCAGAAAGCAGGTAGAACAAGTTTTGTGGTGCCTTTCAGCTGCCTACCGGGGTAGTGTAAAAACTACCAACAGAACTCGTTTCTGGCACCTTCCCCGGTGGAGTTGTGCATGGGGTGTGTTTGGAACATTTTGTCACCAGCCGAGTCCAAAATTCAGCGATTCCCCATCTCAGCCCAGAAAGCAGGTAGAACAAGTTTTGTGGTGCCTTTCTCTTGCCTACCGGGGTAGTGTAAAAACTACCAACAGAACTCGTTTCTGGCACCTTCCCCGGTGGAGTTGTGCATGGGGTGTGTTTGGAACATTTTGTCACCAGCCGAGTCCAAAATTCAGCGATTCCCCATCTCAGCCCAGAAAGCAGGTAGAACAAGTTTTGTGGTGCCTTTCAGCTGCCTACCGGGGGTAGTGTAAAAACTACCAACAGAACTCGTTTCTGGCACCTTCCCCGGTGGAGTTGTGCATGGGGTGTGTTTGGAACATTTTGTCACCAGCCGAGTCCAAAATTCAGCGATTCCCCATCTCAGCCCAGAAAGCAGGTAGAACAAGTTTTGTGGTGCCTTTCAGCTGCCTACCGGGGTAGTGTAAAAACTACCAACAGAACTCGTTTCTGGCACCTTCCCCGGTGGAGTTGTGCATGGGGTGTGTTTGGAACATTTTGTCACCAGCCGAGTCCAAAATTCAGCGATTCCCCATCTCAGCCCAGAAAGCAGGTAGAACAAGTTTTGTGGTGCCTTTCAGGTGCCTACCGGGGTAGTGTAAAAACTACCAACAGAACTCGTTTCTGGCACCTTCCCCGGTGGAGTTGTGCATGGGGTGTGTTTGGAACATTTTGTCACCAGCCGAGTCCAAAATTCAGCGATTCCCCATCTCAGCCCAGAAAGCAGGTAGAACAAGTTTTGTGGTGCCTTTCTCTTGCCTACCGGGGTAGTGTAAAAACTACCAACAGAACTCGTTTCTGGCACCTTCCCCGGTGGAGTTGTGCATGGGGTGTGTTTGGAACATTTTGTCAGCAGCCGAGTCCAAAATTCAGCGATTCCCCATCTCAGCCCAGAAAGCAGGTAGAACAAGTTTTGTGGTGCCTTTCAGCTGCCTACCGGGGTAGTGTAAAAAACTACCAACAGAACTCGTTTCTGGCACCTTCCCCGGTGGAGTTGTGCATGGGGTGTGTTTGGAACATTTTGTCACCAGCCGAGTCCAAAATTCAGCGATTCCCCATCTCAGCCAGAAAGCAGGTAGAACAAGTTTTGTGGTGCCTTTCAGCTGCCTACCGGGGTAGTGTAAAAACTACCAACAGAACTCGTTTCTGGCACCTTCCCCGGTGGAGTTGTGCATGGGGTGTGTTTGGAACATTTTGTCACCAGCCGAGTCCAAAATTCAGCGATTCCCCATCTCAGCCCAGAAAGCAGGTAGAACAAGTTTTGTGGTGCCTTTCAGCTGCCTACCGGGGTAGTGTAAAAACTACCAACAGAACTCGTTTCTGGCACCTTCCCCGGTGGAGTTGTGCATGGGGTGTGTTTGGAACATTTTGTCACCAGCCGAGTCCAAAATTCAGCGATTCCCCATCTCAGCCCAGAAAGCAGGTAGAACAAGTTTTGTGGTGCCTTTCAGCTGCCTACCGGGGTAGTGCAAAAACTACCAACAGAACTCGTTTCTGGCACCTTCCCCGGTGGAGTTGTGCATGGGGTGTGTTTGGAACATTTTGTCACCAGCCGAGTCCAAAATTCAGCGATTCCCCATCTCAGCCCAGAAAGCAGGTAGAACAAGTTTTGTGGTGCCTTTCAGCTGCCTACCGGGGTAGTGTAAAAACTACCAACAGAACTCGTTTCTGGCACCTTCCCCGGTGGAGTTGTGCATGGGGTGTGTTTGGAACATTTTGTCACCAGCCGAGTCCAAAATTCAGCGATTCCCCATCTCAGCCCAGAAAGCAGGTAGAACAAGTTTTGTGGTGCCTTTCAGCTGCCTACCGGGGTAGTGTAAAAACTACCAACAGAACTCGTTTCTGGCACCTTCCCCGGTGGAGTTGTGCATGGGGTGTGTTTGGAACATTTTGTCACCAGCCGAGTCCAAAATTCAGCGATTCCCCATCTCAGCCCAGAAAGCAGGTAGAACAAGTTTTGTGGTGCCTTTCGGCTGCCTACCGGGGGTACTGTAAAAACTACCAACAGAACTCGTTTCTGGCACCTTCCCCGGTGGAGTTGTGCATGGGGTGTGTTTGGAACATTTTGTCACCAGCCGAGTCCAAAATTCAGCGATTCCCCATCTCAGCCCAGAAAGCAGGTAGAACAAGTTTTGTGGTGCCTTTCAGCTGCCTACCGGGGTAGTGTAAAAACTACCAACAGAACTCGTTTCTGGCACCTTCCCCGGTGGAGTTGTGCATGGGGTGTGTTTGGAACATTTTGTCACCAGCCGAGTCCAAAATTCAGCGATTCCCCATCTCAGCCCAGAAAGCAGGTAGAACAAGTTTTGTGGTGCCTTTCTCTTGCCTACCGGGGTAGTGTAAAAACTACCAACAGAACTCGTTTCTGGCACCTTCCCCGGTGGAGTTGTGCATGGGGTGTGTTTGGAACATTTTGTCACCAGCCGAGTCCAAAAGTCAGCGATTCCCCATCTCAGCCCAGAAAGCAGGTAGAACAAGTTTTGTGGTGCCTTTCAGCTGCCTACCGGGGTAGTGTAAAAACTACCAACAGAACTCGTTTCTGGCACCTTCCCCGGTGGAGTTGTGCATGGGGTGTGTTTGGAACATTTTGTCACCAGCCGAGTCCAAAATTCAGCCGTTCCCCATCTCAGCCCAGAAAGCAGGTAGAACAAGTTTTGTGGTGCCTTTCAGCTGCCTACCGGGGTAGTGTAAAAACTACCAACAGAACTCGTTTCTGGCACCTTCCCCGGTGGAGTTGTGCATGGGGTGTGTTTGGAACATTTTGTCACCAGCCGAGTCCAAAATTCAGCGATTCCCCATCTCAGCCCAGAAAGCAGGTAGAACAAGTTTTGTGGTGCCTTTCTCTTGCCTACCGGGGGTAGTGTAAAAACTACCAGGAGAACTCGTTTCTGGCACCTTCCCCGGTGGA
Source organism: Falco biarmicus (assembly GCF_023638135.1). Taxonomy (NCBI): domain Eukaryota; kingdom Metazoa; phylum Chordata; class Aves; order Falconiformes; family Falconidae; genus Falco; species Falco biarmicus. The sequence continues at coordinate 10,204 of NW_026611961.1, forward strand.
GTTGTGCATGGGGTGTGTTTGGAACATTTTGTCACCAGCCGAGTCCAAAATTCAGCGATTCCCCATCTCAGCCCAGAAAGCAGGTAGAACAAGTTTTGTGGTGCCTTTCAGCTGCCTACCGGGGTAGTGTAAAAACTACCAACAGAACTCGTTTCTGGCACCTTCCCCGGTGGAGTTGTGCATGGGGTGTGTTTGGAACATTTTGTCACCAGCCGAGTCCAAAATTCAGCGATTCCCCATCTCAGCCCAGAAAGCAGGTAGAACAAGTTTTGTGGTGCCTTTCAGCTGCCTACCGGGGTAGTGTAAAAACTACCAACAGAACTCGTTTCTGGCACCTTCCCCGGTGGAGTTGTGCATGGGGTGTGTTTGGAACATTTTGTCACCAGCCGAGTCCAAAAGTCAGCGATTCCCCATCTCAGCCCAGAAAGCAGGTAGAACAAGTTTTGTGGTGCCTTTCAGCTGCCTACCGGGGTAGTGTAAAAACTACCAACAGAACTCGTTTCTGGCACCTTCCCCGGTGGAGTTGTGCATGGGGTGTGTTTGGAACATTTTGTCACCAGCCGAGTCCAAAATTCAGCGATTCCCCATCTCAGCCCAGAAAGCAGGTAGAACAAGTTTTGTGGTGCCTTTCTCTTGCCTACCGGGGTAGTGTAAAAACTACCAACAGAACTCGTTTCTGGCACCTTCCCCGGTGGAGTTGTGCATGGGGTGTGTTTGGAACATTTTGTCAGCAGCCGAGTCCAAAATTCAGCGATTCCCCATCTCAGCCCAGAAAGCAGGTAGAACAAGTTTTGTGGTGCCTTTCAGCTGCCTACCGGGGTAGTGTAAAAACTACCAACAGAACTCGTTTCTGGCACCTTCCCCGGTGGAGTTGTGCATGGGGTGTGTTTGGAACATTTTGTCACCAGCCGAGTCCAAAATTCAGCGATTCCCCATCTCAGCCAGAAAGCAGGTAGAACAAGTTTTGTGGTGCCTTTCAGCTGCCTACCGGGGTAGTGTAAAAACTACCAACAGAACTCGTTTCTGGCACCTTCCCCGGTGGAGTTGTGCATGGGGTGTGTTTGGAACATTTTGTCACCAGCCGAGTCCAAAATTCAGCGATTCCCCATCTCAGCCCAGAAAGCAGGTAGAACAAGTTTTGTGGTGCCTTTCAGCTGCCTACCGGGGTAGTGTAAAAACTACCAACAGAACTCGTTTCTGGCACCTTCCCCGGTGGAGTTGTGCATGGGGTGTGTTTGGAACATTTTGTCACCAGCCGAGTCCAAAATTCAGCGATTCCCCATCTCAGCCCAGAAAGCAGGTAGAACAAGTTTTGTGGTGCCTTTCGGCTGCCTACCGGGGTACTGTAAAAACTACCAACAGAACTCGTTTCTGGCACCTTCCCCGGTGGAGTTGTGCATGGGGTGTGTTTGGAACATTTTGTCACCAGCCGAGTCCAAAATTCAGCGATTCCCCATCTCAGCCCAGAAAGCAGGTAGAACAAGTTTTGTGGTGCCTTTCAGCTGCCTACCGGGGTAGTGTAAAAACTACCAACAGAACTCGTTTCTGGCACCTTCCCCGGTGGAGTTGTGCATGGGGTGTGTTTGGAACATTTTGTCACCAGCCGAGTCCAAAATTCAGCGATTCCCCATCTCAGCCCAGAAAGCAGGTAGAACAAGTTTTGTGGTGCCTTTCTCTTGCCTACCGGGGTAGTGTAAAAACTACCAACAGAACTCGTTTCTGGCACCTTCCCCGGTGGAGTTGTGCATGGGGTGTGTTTGGAACATTTTGTCACCAGCCGAGTCCAAAAGTCAGCGATTCCCCATCTCAGCCCAGAAAGCAGGTAGAACAAGTTTTGTGGTGCCTTTCAGCTGCCTACCGGGGTAGTGTAAAAACTACCAACAGAACTCGTTTCTGGCACCTTCCCCGGTGGAGTTGTGCATGGGGTGTGTTTGGAACATTTTGTCACCAGCCGAGTCCAAAATTCAGCCGTTCCCCATCTCAGCCCAGAAAGCAGGTAGAACAAGTTTTGTGGTGCCTTTCAGCTGCCTACCGGGGTAGTGTAAAAACTACCAACAGAACTCGTTTCTGGCACCTTCCCCGGTGGAGTTGTGCATGGGGTGTGTTTGGAACATTTTGTCACCAGCCGAGTCCAAAATTCAGCGATTCCCCATCTCAGCCCAGAAAGCAGGTAGAACAAGTTTTGTGGTGCCTTTCAGCTGCCTACCGGGGTAGTGTAAAAACTACCAGGAGAACTCGTTTCTGGCACCTTCCCCGGTGGAGTTGTGCATGGGGTGTGTTTGGAACATTTTGTCACCAGCCGAGTCCAAAATTCAGCGATTCCCCATCTCAGCCCAGAAAGCAGGTAGAACAAGTTTTGTGGTGCCTTTCGGCTGCCTACCGGGGTAGTGTAAAAACTACCAACAGAACTCGTTTCTGGCACCTTCCCCGGTGGAGTTGTGCATGGGGTGTGTTTGGAACATTTTGTCACCAGCCGAGTCCAAAATTCAGCGATTCCCCATCTCAGCCCAGAAAGCAGGTAGAACAACTTTTGTGGTGCCTTTCAGCTGCCTACCGGGGTAGTGTAAAAACTACCAACAGAACTCGTTTCTGGCACCTTCCCCGGTGGAGTTGTGCATGGGGTGTGTTTGGAACATTTTGTCACCAGCCGAGTCCAAAATTCAGCGATTCCCCATCTCAGCCCAGAAAGCAGGTAGAACAAGTTTTGTGGTGCCTTTCAGCTGCCTACCGGGGTAGTGTAAAAACTACCAACAGTACTCGTTTCTGGCACCTTCCCTGGTGGAGTTGTGCATGGGGTGTGTTTGGAACATTTTGTCACCAGCCGAGTCCAAAATTCAGCGATTCCCCATCTCAGCCCAGAAAGCAGGTAGAACAAGTTTTGTGGTGCCTTTCAGCTGCCTACCGGGGTAGTGTAAAAACTACCAACAGAACTCGTTTCTGGCACCTTCCCCGGTGGAGTTGTGCATGGGGTGTGTTTGGAACATTTTGTCACCAGCCGAGTCCAAAATTCAGCGATTCCCCATCTCAGCCCAGAAAGCAGGTAGAACAAGTTTTGTGGTGCCTTTCGCCTGCCTACCGGGGTAGTGTAAAAACTACCAACAGAACTCGTTTCTGGCACCTTCCCCGGTGGAGTTGTGCATGGGGTGTGTTTGGAACATTTTGTCACCAGCCGAGTCCAAAATTCAGCGATTCCCCATCTCAGCCCAGAAAGCAGGTAGAACAAGTTTTGTGGTGCCTTTCGGCTGCCTACCGGGGTAGTGTAAAAACTACCAACAGAACTCGTTTCTGGCACCTTCCCCGGTGGAGTTGTGCATGGGGTGTGTTTGGAACATTTTGTCACCAGCCGAGTCCAAAATTCAGCGATTCCCCATCTCAGCCCAGAAAGCAGGTAGAACAAGTTTTGTGGTGCCTTTCAGCTGCCTACCGGGGTAGTGTAAAAACTACCAACAGAACTCGTTTCTGGCACCTTCCCCGGTGGAGTTGTGCATGGGGTGTGTTTGGAACATTTTGTCACCAGCCGAGTCCAAAATTCAGCGATTCCCCATCTCAGCCCAGAAAGCAGGTAGAACAAGTTTTGTGGTGCCTTTCAGCTGCCTACCGGGGTAGTGTAAAAACTACCAACAGAACTCCTTTCTGGCACCTTCCCCGGTGGAGTTGTGCATGGGGTGTGTTTGGAACATTTTGTCACCAGCCGAGTCCAAAATTCAGCGATTCTCCATCTCAGCCCAGAAAGCAGGTAGAACAAGTTTTGTGGTGCCTTTCAGCTGCCTACCGGGGTAGTGTAAAAACTACCAACAGAACTCGTTTCTGGCACCTTCCCCGGTGGAGTTGTGCGTGGGGTGTGTTTGGAACATTTTGTCACCAGCCGAGTTGAAAATTCAGCGATTCCCCATCTCAGCCCAGAAAGCAGGTAGAACAAGTTTTGTGGTGCCTTTCAGCTGCCTACCGGGGTAGTGTAAAAACTACCAACAGAACTCGTTTCTGGCACCTTCCCCGGTGGAGTTGTGCATGGGGTGTGTTTGGAACATTTTATCAGCAGCCGAGTCCAAAATTCAGCGATTCCCCATCTCAGCCCAGAAAGCAGGTACAACAAGTTTTGTGGTGCCTTTCAGCTGCCTACCGGGGTAGTGTAAAAACTACCAACAGAACTCGTTTCTGGCACCTTCCCCGGTGGAGTTGTGCATGGGGTGTGTTTGGAACATTTTGTCACCAGCCGAGTTGAAAATTCAGCGATTCCCCATCTCAGCCCAGAAAGCAGGTAGAACAAGTTTTGTGGTGCCTTTCAGCTGCCTACCGGGGTAGTGTAAAAACTACCAACAGAACTCGTTTCTGGCACCTTCCCCGGTGGAGTTGTGCATGGGGTGTGTTTGGAACATTTTGTCACCAGCCGAGTCCAAAATTCAGCGATTCCCCATCTCAGCCCAGAAAGCAGGTAGAACAAGTTTTGTGGTGCCTTTCGGCTGCCTACCGGGGTAGTGTAAAAACTACCAACAGAACTCGTTTCTGGCACCTTCCCCGGTGGAGTTGTGCATGGGGTGTGTTTGGAACATTTTGTCACCAGCCGAGTCCAAAATTCAGCGATTCCCCATCTCAGCCCAGAAAGCAGGTAGAACAACTTTTGTGGTGCCTTTCAGCTGCCTACCGGGGTAGTGTAAAAACTACCAACAGAACTCGTTTCTGGCACCTTCCCCGGTGGAGTTGTGCATGGGGTGTGTTTGGAACATTTTGTCACCAGCCGAGTCCAAAATTCAGCGATTCCCCATCTCAGCCCAGAAAGCAGGTAGAACAAGTTTTGTGGTGCCTTTCAGCTGCCTACCGGGGTAGTGTAAAAACTACCAACAGTACTCGTTTCTGGCACCTTCCCTGGTGGAGTTGTGCATGGGGTGTGTTTGGAACATTTTGTCACCAGCCGAGTCCAAAATTCAGCGATTCCCCATCTCAGCCCAGAAAGCAGGTAGAACAAGTTTTGTGGTGCCTTTCAGCTGCCTACCGGGGTAGTGTAAAAACTACCAACAGAACTCGTTTCTGGCACCTTCCCCGGTGGAGTTGTGCATGGGGTGTGTTTGGAACATTTTGTCACCAGCCGAGTCCAAAATTCAGCGATTCCCCATCTCAGCCCAGAAAGCAGGTAGAACAAGTTTTGTGGTGCCTTTCAGCTGCCTACCGGGGTAGTGTAAAAACTACCAACAGAACTCGTTTCTGGCACCTTCCCCGGTGGAGTTGTGCATGGGGTGTGTTTGGAACATTTTGTCACCAGCCGAGTTGAAAATTCAGCGATTCCCCATCTCAGCCCAGAAAGCAGGTAGAACAAGTTTTGTGGTGCCTTTCGGCTGCCTACCGGGGTAGTGTAAAAACTACCAACAGAACTCGTTTCTGGCACCTTCCCCGGTGGAGTTGTGCATGGGGTGTGTTTGGAACATTTTGTCACCAGCCGAGTCCAAAATTCAGCGATTCCCCATCTCAGCCCAGAAAGCAGGTAGAACAAGTTTTGTGGTGCCTTTCAGCTGCCTACCGGGGTAGTGTAAAAACTACCAACAGAACTCGTTTCTGGCACCTTCCCCGGTGGAGTTGTGCATGGGGTGTGTTTGGAACATTTTGTCACCAGCCGAGTCCAAAATTCAGCGATTCCCCATCTCAGCCCAGAAAGCAGGTAGAACAAGTTTTGTGGTGCCTTTCAGCTGCCTACCGGGGTAGTGTAAAAACTACCAACAGAACTCCTTTCTGGCACCTTCCCCGGTGGAGTTGTGCATGGGGTGTGTTTGGAACATTTTGTCACCAGCCGAGTCCAAAATTCAGCGATTCTCCATCTCAGCCCAGAAAGCAGGTAGAACAAGTTTTGTGGTGCCTTTCAGCTGCCTACCGGGGTAGTGTAAAAACTACCAACAGAACTCGTTTCTGGCACCTTCCCCGGTGGAGTTGTGCGTGGGGTGTGTTTGGAACATTTTGTCACCAGCCGAGTTGAAAATTCAGCGATTCCCCATCTCAGCCCAGAAAGCAGGTAGAACAAGTTTTGTGGTGCCTTTCAGCTGCCTACCGGGGTAGTGTAAAAACTACCAACAGAACTCGTTTCTGGCACCTTCCCCGGTGGAGTTGTGCATGGGGTGTGTTTGGAACATTTTGTCAGCAGCCGAGTCCAAAATTCAGCGATTCCCCATCTCAGCCCAGAAAGCAGGTACAACAAGTTTTGTGGTGCCTTTCAGCTGCCTACCGGGGTAGTGTAAAAACTACCAACAGAACTCGTTTCTGGCACCTTCCCCGGTGGAGTTGTGCATGGGGTGTGTTTGGAACATTTTGTCACCAGCCGAGTTGAAAATTCAGCGATTCCCCATCTCAGCCCAGAAAGCAGGTAGAACAAGTTTTGTGGTGCCTTTCAGCTGCCTACCGGGGTAGTGTAAAAACTACCAACAGAACTCGTTTCTGGCACCTTCCCCGGTGGAGTTGTGCATGGGGTGTGTTTGGAACATTTTGTCACCAGCCGAGTCCAAAATTCAGCCGTTCCCCATCTCAGCCCAGAAAGCAGGTAGAACAAGTTTTGTGGTGCCTTTCAGCTGCCTACCGGGGTAGTGTAAAAACTACCAACAGAACTCGTTTCTGGCACCTTCCCCGGTGGAGTTGTGCATGGGGTGTGTTTGGAACATTTTGTCACCAGCCGAGTCCAAAATTCAGCAATTCCCCATCTCAGCCCAGAAAGCAGGTAGAACAAGTTTTGTGGTGCCTTTCAGCTGCCTACCGGGGTAGTGTAAAAACTACCAACAGAACTCGTTTCTGGCACCTTCCCCGGTGGAGTTGTGCATGGGGTGTGTTTGGAACATTTTGTCACCAGCCGAGTCCAAAATTCAGCGATTCCCCATCTCAGCCCAGAAAGCAGGTAGAACAAGTTTTGTGGTGCCTTTCAGCTGCCTACCGGGGTAGTGTAAAAACTACCAACAGAACTCGTTTCTGGCACCTTCCCCGGTGGAGTTGTGCATGGGGTGTGTTTGGAACATTTTGTCACCAGCCGAGTCCAAAATTCAGCGATTCCCCATCTCAGCCCAGAAAGCAGGTAGAACAAGTTTTGTGGTGCCTTTCAGCTGCCTACCGGGGTAGTGTAAAAACTACCAACAGAACTCGTTTCTGGCACCTTCCCCGGTGGAGTTGTGCATGGGGTGTGTTTGGAACATTTTGTCACCAGCCGAGTCCAAAATTCAGCGATTCCCCATCTCAGCCCAGAAAGCAGGTAGAACAAGTTTTGTGGTGCCTTTCAGCTGCCTACCGGGGTAGTGTAAAAACTACCAACAGAACTCGTTTCTGGCACCTTCCCCGGTGGAGTTGTGCATGGGGTGTGTTTGGAACATTTTGTCACCAGCCGAGTCCAAAATTCAGCGATTCCCCATCTCAGCCCAGAAAGCAGGTAGAACAAGTTTTGTGGTGCCTTTCAGCTGCCTACCGGGGTAGTGTAAAAACTACCAACAGAACTCGTTTCTGGCACCTTCCCCGGTGGAGTTGTGCATGGGGTGTGTTTGGAACATTTTGTCACCAGCCGAGTCCAAAATTCAGCGATTCCCCATCTCAGCCCAGAAAGCAGGTAGAACAAGTTTTGTGGTGCCTTTCAGCTGCCTACCGGGGTAGTGTAAAAACTACCAACAGAACTCGTTTCTGGCACCTTCCCCGGTGGAGTTGTGCATGGGGTGTGTTTGGAACATTTTGTCAGCAGCCGAGTCCAAAATTCAGCGATTCCCCATCTCAGCCCAGAAAGCAGGTAGAACAAGTTTTGTGGTGCCTTTCAGCTGCCTACCGGGGTAGTGTAAAAACTACCAACAGAACTCGTTTCTGGCACCTTCCCCGGTGGAGTTGTGCATGGGGTGTGTTTGGAACATTTTGTCAGCAGCCGAGTCCAAAATTCAGCGATTCTCCATCTCAGCCCAGAAAGCAGGTACAACAAGTTTTGTGGTGCCTTTCAGCTGCCTACCGGGGTAGTGTAAAAACTACCAACAGAACTCGTTTCTGGCACCTTCCCCGGTGGAGTTGTGCGTGGGGTGTGTTTGGAACATTTTGTCACCAGCCGAGTCCAAAATTCAGCGATTCCCCATCTCAGCCCAGAAAGCAGGTAGAACAAGTTTTGTGGTGCCTTTCAGCTGCCTACCGGGGTAGTGTAAAAACTACCAACAGAACTCGTTTCTGGCACCTTCCCCGGTGGAGTTGTGCATGGGGTGTGTTTGGAACATTTTGTCACCAGCCGAGTCCAAAATTCAGCGATTCCCCATCTCAGCCCAGAAAGCAGGTAGAACAAGTTTTGTGGTGCCTTTCAGCTGCCTACCGGGGTAGTGTAAAAACTACCAACAGAACTCGTTTCTGGCACCTTCCCCGGTGGAGTTGTGCATGGGGTGTGTTTGGAACATTTTGTCACCAGCCGAGTCCAAAATTCAGCGATTCCCCATCTCAGCCCAGAAAGCAGGTAGAACAAGTTTTGTGGTGCCTTTCAGCTGCCTACCGGGGTAGTGTAAAAACTACCAGGAGAACTCGTTTCTGGCACCTTCCCCGGTGGAGTTGTGCATGGGGTGTGTTTGGAACATTTTGTCACCAGCCGAGTCCAAAATTCAGCGATTCCCCATCTCAGCCCAGAAAGCAGGTAGAACAAGTTTTGTGGTGCCTTTCGGCTGCCTACCGGGGTAGTGTAAAAACTACCAACAGAACTCGTTTCTGGCACCTTCCCCGGTGGAGTTGTGCATGGGGTGTGTTTGGAACATTTTGTCACCAGCCGAGTCCAAAATTCAGCGATTCCCCATCTCAGCCCAGAAAGCAGGTAGAACAAGTTTTGTGGTGCCTTTCAGCTGCCTACCGGGGTAGTGTAAAAACTACCAACAGAACTCGTTTCTGGCACCTTCCCCGGTGGAGTTGTGCATGGGGTGTGTTTGGAACATTTTGTCACCAGCCGAGTCCAAAATTCAGCGATTCCCCATCTCAGCCCAGAAAGCAGGTAGAACAAGTTTTGTGGTGCCTTTCAGCTGCCTACCGGGGTAGTGTAAAAACTACCAACAGTACTCGTTTCTGGCACCTTCCCCGGTGGAGTTGTGCATGGGGTGTGTTTGGAACATTTTGTCACCAGCCGAGTCCAAAATTCAGCGATTCCCCATCTCAGCCCAGAAAGCAGGTAGAACAAGTTTTGTGGTGCCTTTCAGCTGCCTACCGGGGTAGTGTAAAAACTACCAACAGAACTCGTTTCTGGCACCTTCCCCGGTGGAGTTGTGCATGGGGTGTGTTTGGAACATTTTGTCACCAGCCGAGTCCAAAATTCAGCGATTCCCCATCTCAGCCCAGAAAGCAGGTAGAACAAGTTTTGTGGTGCCTTTCAGCTGCCTACCGGGGTAGTGTAAAAACTACCAACAGAACTCGTTTCTGGCACCTTCCCCGGTGGAGTTGTGCATGGGGTGTGTTTGGAACATTTTGTCACCAGCCGAGTTGAAAATTCAGCGATTCCCCATCTCAGCCCAGAAAGCAGGTAGAACAAGTTTTGTGGTGCCTTTCGGCTGCCTACCGGGGTAGTGTAAAAACTACCAACAGAACTCGTTTCTGGCACCTTCCCCGGTGGAGTTGTGCATGGGGTGTGTTTGGAACATTTTGTCACCAGCCGAGTCCAAAATTCAGCGATTCCCCATCTCAGCCCAGAAAGCAGGTAGAACAAGTTTTGTGGTGCCTTTCAGCTGCCTACCGGGGTAGTGTAAAAACTACCAACAGAACTCGTTTCTGGCACCTTCCCCGGTGGAGTTGTGCATGGGGTGTGTTTGGAACATTTTGTCACCAGCCGAGTCCAAAATTCAGCGATTCCCCATCTCAGCCCAGAAAGCAGGTAGAACAAGTTTTGTGGTGCCTTTCAGCTGCCTACCGGGGTAGTGTAAAAACTACCAACAGAACTCGTTTCTGGCACCTTCCCCGGTGGAGTTGTGCATGGGGTGTGTTTGGAACATTTTGTCACCAGCCGAGTCCAAAATTCAGCGATTCTCCATCTCAGCCCAGAAAGCAGGTAGAACAAGTTTTGTGGTGCCTTTCAGCTGCCTACCGGGGTAGTGTAAAAACTACCAACAGAACTCGTTTCTGGCACCTTCCCCGGTGGAGTTGTGCATGGGGTGTGTTTGGAACATTTTGTCACCAGCCGAGTCCAAAATTCAGCGATTCCCCATCTCAGCCCAGAAAGCAGGTAGAACAAGTTTTGTGGTGCCTTTCAGCTGCCTACCGGGGTAGTGTAAAAACTACCAACAGAACTCGTTTCTGGCACCTTCCCCGGTGGAGTTGTGCATGGGGTGTGTTTGGAACATTTTGTCAGCAGCCGAGTCCAAAATTCAGCGATTCCCCATCTCAGCCCAGAAAGCAGGTACAACAAGTTTTGTGGTGCCTTTCAGCTGCCTACCGGGGTAGTGTAAAAACTACCAACAGAACTCGTTTCTGGCACCTTCCCCGGTGGAGTTGTGCATGGGGTGTGTTTGGAACATTTTGTCACCAGCCGAGTTGAAAATTCAGCGATTCCCCATCTCAGCCCAGAAAGCAGGTAGAACAAGTTTTGTGGTGCCTTTCAGCTGCCTACCGGGGTAGTGTAAAAACTACCAACAGAACTCGTTTCTGGCACCTTCCCCGGTGGAGTTGTGCATGGGGTGTGTTTGGAACATTTTGTCACCAGCCGAGTCCAAAATTCAGCGATTCCCCATCTCAGCCCAGAAAGCAGGTAGAACAAGTTTTGTGGTGCCTTTCAGCTGCCTACCGGGGTAGTGTAAAAACTACCAACAGAACTCGTTTCTGGCACCTTCCCCGGTGGAGTTGTGCATGGGGTGTGTTTGGAACATTTTGTCACCAGCCGAGTCCAAAATTCAGCAATTCCCCATCTCAGCCCAGAAAGCAGGTAGAACAAGTTTTGTGGTGCCTTTCAGCTGCCTACCGGGGTAGTGTAAAAACTACCAACAGAACTCGTTTCTGGCACCTTCCCCGGTGGAGTTGTGCATGGGGTGTGTTTGGAACATTTTGTCACCAGCCGAGTCCAAAATTCAGCGATTCCCCATCTCAGCCCAGAAAGCAGGTAGAACAAGTTTTGTGGTGCCTTTCGCCTGCCTACCGGGGTAGTGTAAAAACTACCAACAGAACTCGTTTCTGTCACCTTCCCCGGTGGAGTTGTGCATGGGGTGTGTTTGGAACATTTTGTCACCAGCCGAGTCCAAAATTCAGCGATTCCCCATCTCAGCCCAGAAAGCAGGTAGAACAAGTTTTGTGGTGCCTTTCGGCTGCCTACCGGGGTAGTGTAAAAACTACCAACAGAACTCGTTTCTGGCACCTTCCCCGGTGGAGTTGTGCATGGGGTGTGTTTGGAACATTTTGTCACCAGCCGAGTCCAAAATTCAGCGATTCCCCATCTCAGCCCAGAAAGCAGGTAGAACAAGTTTTGTGGTGCCTTTCAGCTGCCTACCGGGGTAGTGTAAAAACTACCAACAGAACTCGTTTCTGGCACCTTCCCCGGTGGAGTTGTGCATGGGGTGTGTTTGGAACATTTTGTCACCAGCCGAGTCCAAAATTCAGCGATTCCCCATCTCAGCCCAGAAAGCAGGTAGAACAAGTTTTGTGGTGCCTTTCAGCTGCCTACCGGGGTAGTGTAAAAACTACCAACAGAACTCCTTTCTGGCACCTTCCCCGGTGGAGTTGTGCATGGGGTGTGTTTGGAACATTTTGTCACCAGCCGAGTCCAAAATTCAGCGATTCTCCATCTCAGCCCAGAAAGCAGGTAGAACAAGTTTTGTGGTGCCTTTCAGCTGCCTACCGGGGTAGTGTAAAAACTACCAACAGAACTCGTTTCTGGCACCTTCCCCGGTGGAGTTGTGCGTGGGGTGTGTTTGGAACATTTTGTCACCAGCCGAGTTGAAAATTCAGCGATTCCCCATCTCAGCCCAGAAAGCAGGTAGAACAAGTTTTGTGGTGCCTTTCAGCTGCCTACCGGGGTAGTGTAAAAACTACCAACAGAACTCGTTTCTGGCACCTTCCCCGGTGGAGTTGTGCATGGGGTGTGTTTGGAACATTTTATCAGCAGCCGAGTCCAAAATTCAGCGATTCCCCATCTCAGCCCAGAAAGCAGGTACAACAAGTTTTGTGGTGCCTTTCAGCTGCCTACCGGGGTAGTGTAAAAACTACCAACAGAACTCGTTTCTGGCACCTTCCCCGGTGGAGTTGTGCATGGGGTGTGTTTGGAACATTTTGTCACCAGCCGAGTTGAAAATTCAGCGATTCCCCATCTCAGCCCAGAAAGCAGGTAGAACAAGTTTTGTGGTGCCTTTCAGCTGCCTACCGGGGTAGTGTAAAAACTACCAACAGAACTCGTTTCTGGCACCTTCCCCGGTGGAGTTGTGCATGGGGTGTGTTTGGAACATTTTGTCACCAGCCGAGTCCAAAATTCAGCGATTCCCCATCTCAGCCCAGAAAGCAGGTAGAACAAGTTTTGTGGTGCCTTTCGGCTGCCTACCGGGGTAGTGTAAAAACTACCAACAGAACTCGTTTCTGGCACCTTCCCCGGTGGAGTTGTGCATGGGGTGTGTTTGGAACATTTTGTCACCAGCCGAGTCCAAAATTCAGCGATTCCCCATCTCAGCCCAGAAAGCAGGTAGAACAAGTTTTGTGGTGCCTTTCAGCTGCCTACCGGGGTAGTGTAAAAACTACCAACAGAACTCGTTTCTGGCACCTTCCCCGGTGGAGTTGTGCATGGGGTGTGTTTGGAACATTTTGTCACCAGCCGAGTCCAAAATTCAGCGATTCCCCATCTCAGCCCAGAAAGCAGGTAGAACAAGTTTTGTGGTGCCTTTCAGCTGCCTACCGGGGTAGTGTAAAAACTACCAACAGTACTCGTTTCTGGCACCTTCCCTGGTGGAGTTGTGCATGGGGTGTGTTTGGAACATTTTGTCACCAGCCGAGTCCAAAATTCAGCGATTCCCCATCTCAGCCCAGAAAGCAGGTAGAACAAGTTTTGTGGTGCCTTTCAGCTGCCTACCGGGGTAGTGTAAAAACTACCAACAGAACTCGTTTCTGGCACCTTCCCCGGTGGAGTTGTGCATGGGGTGTGTTTGGAACATTTTGTCACCAGCCGAGTCCAAAATTCAGCGATTCCCCATCTCAGCCCAGAAAGCAGGTAGAACAAGTTTTGTGGTGCCTTTCAGCTGCCTACCGGGGTAGTGTAAAAACTACCAACAGAACTCGTTTCTGGCACCTTCCCCGGTGGAGTTGTGCATGGGGTGTGTTTGGAACATTTTGTCACCAGCCGAGTTGAAAATTCAGCGATTCCCCATCTCAGCCCAGAAAGCAGGTAGAACAAGTTTTGTGGTGCCTTTCGGCTGCCTACCGGGGTAGTGTAAAAACTACCAACAGAACTCGTTTCTGGCACCTTCCCCGGTGGAGTTGTGCATGGGGTGTGTTTGGAACATTTTGTCACCAGCCGAGTCCAAAATTCAGCGATTCCCCATCTCAGCCCAGAAAGCAGGTAGAACAAGTTTTGTGGTGCCTTTCAGCTGCCTACCGGGGTAGTGTAAAAACTACCAACAGAACTCGTTTCTGGCACCTTCCCCGGTGGAGTTGTGCATGGGGTGTGTTTGGAACATTTTGTCACCAGCCGAGTCCAAAATTCAGCGATTCCCCATCTCAGCCCAGAAAGCAGGTAGAACAAGTTTTGTGGTGCCTTTCAGCTGCCTACCGGGGTAGTGTAAAAACTACCAACAGAACTCCTTTCTGGCACCTTCCCCGGTGGAGTTGTGCATGGGGTGTGTTTGGAACATTTTGTCACCAGCCGAGTCCAAAATTCAGCGATTCTCCATCTCAGCCCAGAAAGCAGGTAGAACAAGTTTTGTGGTGCCTTTCAGCTGCCTACCGGGGTAGTGTAAAAACTACCAACAGAACTCGTTTCTGGCACCTTCCCCGGTGGAGTTGTGCGTGGGGTGTGTTTGGAACATTTTGTCACCAGCCGAGTTGAAAATTCAGCGATTCCCCATCTCAGCCCAGAAAGCAGGTAGAACAAGTTTTGTGGTGCCTTTCAGCTGCCTACCGGGGTAGTGTAAAAACTACCAACAGAACTCGTTTCTGGCACCTTCCCCGGTGGAGTTGTGCATGGGGTGTGTTTGGAACATTTTGTCAGCAGCCGAGTCCAAAATTCAGCGATTCCCCATCTCAGCCCAGAAAGCAGGTACAACAAGTTTTGTGGTGCCTTTCAGCTGCCTACCGGGGTAGTGTAAAAACTACCAACAGAACTCGTTTCTGGCACCTTCCCCGGTGGAGTTGTGCATGGGGTGTGTTTGGAACATTTTGTCACCAGCCGAGTTGAAAATTCAGCGATTCCCCATCTCAGCCCAGAAAGCAGGTAGAACAAGTTTTGTGGTGCCTTTCAGCTGCCTACCGGGGTAGTGTAAAAACTACCAACAGAACTCGTTTCTGGCACCTTCCCCGGTGGAGTTGTGCATGGGGTGTGTTTGGAACATTTTGTCACCAGCCGAGTCCAAAATTCAGCCGTTCCCCATCTCAGCCCAGAAAGCAGGTAGAACAAGTTTTGTGGTGCCTTTCAGCTGCCTACCGGGGTAGTGTAAAAACTACCAACAGAACTCGTTTCTGGCACCTTCCCCGGTGGAGTTGTGCATGGGGTGTGTTTGGAACATTTTGTCACCAGCCGAGTCCAAAATTCAGCAATTCCCCATCTCAGCCCAGAAAGCAGGTAGAACAAGTTTTGTGGTGCCTTTCAGCTGCCTACCGGGGTAGTGTAAAAACTACCAACAGAACTCGTTTCTGGCACCTTCCCCGGTGGAGTTGTGCATGGGGTGTGTTTGGAACATTTTGTCACCAGCCGAGTCCAAAATTCAGCGATTCCCCATCTCAGCCCAGAAAGCAGGTAGAACAAGTTTTGTGGTGCCTTTCAGCTGCCTACCGGGGTAGTGTAAAAACTACCAACAGAACTCGTTTCTGGCACCTTCCCCGGTGGAGTTGTGCATGGGGTGTGTTTGGAACATTTTGTCACCAGCCGAGTCCAAAATTCAGCGATTCCCCATCTCAGCCCAGAAAGCAGGTAGAACAAGTTTTGTGGTGCCTTTCAGCTGCCTACCGGGGTAGTGTAAAAACTACCAACAGAACTCGTTTCTGGCACCTTCCCCGGTGGAGTTGTGCATGGGGTGTGTTTGGAACATTTTGTCACCAGCCGAGTCCAAAATTCAGCGATTCCCCATCTCAGCCCAGAAAGCAGGTAGAACAAGTTTTGTGGTGCCTTTCAGCTGCCTACCGGGGTAGTGTAAAAACTACCAACAGAACTCGTTTCTGGCACCTTCCCCGGTGGAGTTGTGCATGGGGTGTGTTTGGAACATTTTGTCACCAGCCGAGTCCAAAATTCAGCGATTCCCCATCTCAGCCCAGAAAGCAGGTAGAACAAGTTTTGTGGTGCCTTTCAGCTGCCTACCGGGGTAGTGTAAAAACTACCAACAGAACTCGTTTCTGGCACCTTCCCCGGTGGAGTTGTGCATGGGGTGTGTTTGGAACATTTTGTCACCAGCCGAGTCCAAAATTCAGCGATTCCCCATCTCAGCCCAGAAAGCAGGTAGAACAAGTTTTGTGGTGCCTTTCAGCTGCCTACCGGGGTAGTGTAAAAACTACCAACAGAACTCGTTTCTGGCACCTTCCCCGGTGGAGTTGTGCATGGGGTGTGTTTGGAACATTTTGTCAGCAGCCGAGTCCAAAATTCAGCGATTCCCCATCTCAGCCCAGAAAGCAGGTAGAACAAGTTTTGTGGTGCCTTTCAGCTGCCTACCGGGGTAGTGTAAAAACTACCAACAGAACTCGTTTCTGGCACCTTCCCCGGTGGAGTTGTGCATGGGGTGTGTTTGGAACATTTTGTCAGCAGCCGAGTCCAAAATTCAGCGATTCTCCATCTCAGCCCAGAAAGCAGGTACAACAAGTTTTGTGGTGCCTTTCAGCTGCCTACCGGGGTAGTGTAAAAACTACCAACAGAACTCGTTTCTGGCACCTTCCCCGGTGGAGTTGTGCGTGGGGTGTGTTTGGAACATTTTGTCACCAGCCGAGTCCAAAATTCAGCGATTC
The DNA here is from genome assembly GCF_023638135.1 of Falco biarmicus. Taxonomy (NCBI): domain Eukaryota; kingdom Metazoa; phylum Chordata; class Aves; order Falconiformes; family Falconidae; genus Falco; species Falco biarmicus. The sequence continues at coordinate 26,272 of NW_026611961.1, forward strand.
CCCATCTCAGCCCAGAAAGCAGGTAGAACAAGTTTTGTGGTGCCTTTCAGCTGCCTACCGGGGTAGTGTAAAAACTACCAACAGAACTCGTTTCTGGCACCTTCCCCGGTGGAGTTGTGCATGGGGTGTGTTTGGAACATTTTGTCACCAGCCGAGTCCAAAATTCAGCGATTCCCCATCTCAGCCCAGAAAGCAGGTAGAACAAGTTTTGTGGTGCCTTTCAGCTGCCTACCGGGGTAGTGTAAAAACTACCAACAGAACTCGTTTCTGGCACCTTCCCCGGTGGAGTTGTGCATGGGGTGTGTTTGGAACATTTTGTCACCAGCCGAGTCCAAAATTCAGCGATTCCCCATCTCAGCCCAGAAAGCAGGTAGAACAAGTTTTGTGGTGCCTTTCAGCTGCCTACCGGGGTAGTGTAAAAACTACCAGGAGAACTCGTTTCTGGCACCTTCCCCGGTGGAGTTGTGCATGGGGTGTGTTTGGAACATTTTGTCACCAGCCGAGTCCAAAATTCAGCGATTCCCCATCTCAGCCCAGAAAGCAGGTAGAACAAGTTTTGTGGTGCCTTTCGGCTGCCTACCGGGGTAGTGTAAAAACTACCAACAGAACTCGTTTCTGGCACCTTCCCCGGTGGAGTTGTGCATGGGGTGTGTTTGGAACATTTTGTCACCAGCCGAGTCCAAAATTCAGCGATTCCCCATCTCAGCCCAGAAAGCAGGTAGAACAAGTTTTGTGGTGCCTTTCAGCTGCCTACCGGGGTAGTGTAAAAACTACCAACAGAACTCGTTTCTGGCACCTTCCCCGGTGGAGTTGTGCATGGGGTGTGTTTGGAACATTTTGTCACCAGCCGAGTCCAAAATTCAGCGATTCCCCATCTCAGCCCAGAAAGCAGGTAGAACAAGTTTTGTGGTGCCTTTCAGCTGCCTACCGGGGTAGTGTAAAAACTACCAACAGTACTCGTTTCTGGCACCTTCCCCGGTGGAGTTGTGCATGGGGTGTGTTTGGAACATTTTGTCACCAGCCGAGTCCAAAATTCAGCGATTCCCCATCTCAGCCCAGAAAGCAGGTAGAACAAGTTTTGTGGTGCCTTTCAGCTGCCTACCGGGGTAGTGTAAAAACTACCAACAGAACTCGTTTCTGGCACCTTCCCCGGTGGAGTTGTGCATGGGGTGTGTTTGGAACATTTTGTCACCAGCCGAGTCCAAAATTCAGCGATTCCCCATCTCAGCCCAGAAAGCAGGTAGAACAAGTTTTGTGGTGCCTTTCAGCTGCCTACCGGGGTAGTGTAAAAACTACCAACAGAACTCGTTTCTGGCACCTTCCCCGGTGGAGTTGTGCATGGGGTGTGTTTGGAACATTTTGTCACCAGCCGAGTTGAAAATTCAGCGATTCCCCATCTCAGCCCAGAAAGCAGGTAGAACAAGTTTTGTGGTGCCTTTCGGCTGCCTACCGGGGTAGTGTAAAAACTACCAACAGAACTCGTTTCTGGCACCTTCCCCGGTGGAGTTGTGCATGGGGTGTGTTTGGAACATTTTGTCACCAGCCGAGTCCAAAATTCAGCGATTCCCCATCTCAGCCCAGAAAGCAGGTAGAACAAGTTTTGTGGTGCCTTTCAGCTGCCTACCGGGGTAGTGTAAAAACTACCAACAGAACTCGTTTCTGGCACCTTCCCCGGTGGAGTTGTGCATGGGGTGTGTTTGGAACATTTTGTCACCAGCCGAGTCCAAAATTCAGCGATTCCCCATCTCAGCCCAGAAAGCAGGTAGAACAAGTTTTGTGGTGCCTTTCAGCTGCCTACCGGGGTAGTGTAAAAACTACCAACAGAACTCGTTTCTGGCACCTTCCCCGGTGGAGTTGTGCATGGGGTGTGTTTGGAACATTTTGTCACCAGCCGAGTCCAAAATTCAGCGATTCTCCATCTCAGCCCAGAAAGCAGGTAGAACAAGTTTTGTGGTGCCTTTCAGCTGCCTACCGGGGTAGTGTAAAAACTACCAACAGAACTCGTTTCTGGCACCTTCCCCGGTGGAGTTGTGCATGGGGTGTGTTTGGAACATTTTGTCACCAGCCGAGTCCAAAATTCAGCGATTCCCCATCTCAGCCCAGAAAGCAGGTAGAACAAGTTTTGTGGTGCCTTTCAGCTGCCTACCGGGGTAGTGTAAAAACTACCAACAGAACTCGTTTCTGGCACCTTCCCCGGTGGAGTTGTGCATGGGGTGTGTTTGGAACATTTTGTCAGCAGCCGAGTCCAAAATTCAGCGATTCCCCATCTCAGCCCAGAAAGCAGGTACAACAAGTTTTGTGGTGCCTTTCAGCTGCCTACCGGGGTAGTGTAAAAACTACCAACAGAACTCGTTTCTGGCACCTTCCCCGGTGGAGTTGTGCATGGGGTGTGTTTGGAACATTTTGTCACCAGCCGAGTTGAAAATTCAGCGATTCCCCATCTCAGCCCAGAAAGCAGGTAGAACAAGTTTTGTGGTGCCTTTCAGCTGCCTACCGGGGTAGTGTAAAAACTACCAACAGAACTCGTTTCTGGCACCTTCCCCGGTGGAGTTGTGCATGGGGTGTGTTTGGAACATTTTGTCACCAGCCGAGTCCAAAATTCAGCGATTCCCCATCTCAGCCCAGAAAGCAGGTAGAACAAGTTTTGTGGTGCCTTTCAGCTGCCTACCGGGGGTAGTGTAAAAACTACCAACAGAACTCGTTTCTGGCACCTTCCCCGGTGGAGTTGTGCATGGGGTGTGTTTGGAACATTTTGTCACCAGCCGAGTCCAAAATTCAGCAATTCCCCATCTCAGCCCAGAAAGCAGGTAGAACAAGTTTTGTGGTGCCTTTCAGCTGCCTACCGGGGTAGTGTAAAAACTACCAACAGAACTCGTTTCTGGCACCTTCCCCGGTGGAGTTGTGCATGGGGTGTGTTTGGAACATTTTGTCACCAGCCGAGTCCAAAATTCAGCGATTCCCCATCTCAGCCCAGAAAGCAGGTAGAACAAGTTTTGTGGTGCCTTTCAGCTGCCTACCGGGGTAGTGTAAAAACTACCAACAGAACTCGTTTCTGGCACCTTCCCCGGTGGAGTTGTGCATGGGGTGTGTTTGGAACATTTTGTCACCAGCCGAGTCCAAAATTCAGCGATTCCCCATCTCAGCCCAGAAAGCAGGTAGAACAAGTTTTGTGGTGCCTTTCAGGTGCCTACCGGGGTAGTGTAAAAACTACCAACAGAACTCGTTTCTGGCACCTTCCCCGGTGGAGTTGTGCATGGGGTGTGTTTGGAACATTTTGTCACCAGCCGAGTCCAAAATTCAGCGATTCCCCATCTCAGCCCAGAAAGCAGGTAGAACAAGTTTTGTGGTGCCTTTCAGCTGCCTACCGGGGGTAGTGTAAAAACTACCAACAGAACTCGTTTCTGGCACCTTCCCCGGTGGAGTTGTGCATGGGTGTGTTTGGAACATTTTGTCACCAGCCGAGTCCAAAATTCAGCGATTCCCCATCTCAGCCCAGAAAGCAGGTAGAACAAGTTTTGTGGTGCCTTTCAGCTGCCTACCGGGGTAGTGTAAAAACTACCAACAGAACTCGTTTCTGGCACCTTCCCCGGTGGAGTTGTGCATGGGGTGTGTTTGGAACATTTGTCACCAGCCGAGTCCAAAATTCAGCGATTCCCCATCTCAGCCCAGAAAGCAGGTAGAACAAGTTTTGTGGTGCCTTTCAGCTGCCTACCGGGGTAGTGTAAAAACTACCAACAGAACTCGTTTCTGGCACCTTCCCCGGTGGAGTTGTGCATGGGGTGTGTTTGGAACATTTTGTCACCAGCCGAGTCCAAAATTCAGCGATTCCCCATCTCAGCCCAGAAAGCAGGTAGAACAAGTTTTGTGGTGCCTTTCAGCTGCCTACCGGGGTAGTGTAAAAACTACCAACAGAACTCGTTTCTGGCACCTTCCCCGGTGGAGTTGTGCATGGGGTGTGTTTGGAACATTTTGTCACCAGCCGAGTCCAAAATTCAGCGATTCTCCATCTCAGCCCAGAAAGCAGGTACAACAAGTTTTGTGGTGCCTTTCAGCTGCCTACCGGGGTAGTGTAAAAACTACCAACAGAACTCGTTTCTGGCACCTTCCCCGGTGGAGTTGTGCGTGGGGTGTGTTTGGAACATTTTGTCACCAGCCGAGTCCAAAATTCAGCGATTCCCCATCTCAGCCCAGAAAGCAGGTAGAACAAGTTTTGTGGTGCCTTTCAGTTGCCTACCGGGGTAGTGTAAAAACTACCAACAGAACTCGTTTCTGGCACCTTCCCCGGTGGAGTTGTGCATGGGGTGTGTTTGGAACATTTTGTCACCAGCCGAGTCCAAAATTCAGCGATTCCCCATCTCAGCCCAGAAAGCAGGTAGAACAAGTTTTGTGGTGCCTTTCAGCTGCCTACCGGGGGGTAGTGTAAAAACTACCAACAGAACTCGTTTCTGGCACCTTCCCCGGTGGAGTTGTGCATGGGGTGTGTTTGGAACATTTTGTCACCAGCCGAGTCCAAAATTCAGCGATTCTCCATCTCAGCCCAGAAAGCAGGTAGAACAAGTTTTGTGGTGCCTTTCAGCTGCCTACCGGGGTAGTGTAAAAACTACCAACAGAACTCGTTTCTGGCACCTTCCCCGGTGGAGTTGTGCGTGGGGTGTGTTTGGAACATTTTGTCACCAGCCGAGTCCAAAATTCAGCGATTCCCCATCTCAGCCCAGAAAGCAGGTAGAACAAGTTTTGTGGTGCCTTTCAGCTGCCTACCGGGGTAGTGTAAAAACTACCAACAGAACTCGTTTCTGGCACCTTCCCCGGTGGAGTTGTGCATGGGGTGTGTTTGGAACATTTTGTCAGCAGCCGAGTCCAAAATTCAGCGATTCCCCATCTCAGCCCAGAAAGCAGGTACAACAAGTTTTGTGGTGCCTTTCAGCTGCCTACCGGGGTAGTGTAAAAACTACCAACAGAACTCGTTTCTGGCACCTTCCCCGGTGGAGTTGTGCATGGGGTGTGTTTGGAACATTTTGTCACCAGCCGAGTTGAAAATTCAGCGATTCCCCATCTCAGCCCAGAAAGCAGGTAGAACAAGTTTTGTGGTGCCTTTCAGCTGCCTACCGGGGTAGTGTAAAAACTACCAACAGAACTCGTTTCTGGCACCTTCCCCGGTGGAGTTGTGCATGGGGTGTGTTTGGAACATTTTGTCACCAGCCGAGTCCAAAATTCAGCGTTCCCCATCTCAGCCCAGAAAGCAGGTAGAACAAGTTTTGTGGTGCCCTTTCAGCTGCCTACCGGGGGTAGTGTAAAAACTACCAACAGAACTCGTTTCTGGCACCTTCCCCGGTGGAGTTGTGCATGGGGTGTGTTTGGAACATTTTGTCACCAGCCGAGTCCAAAATTCAGCGATTCCCCATCTCAGCCCAGAAAGCAGGGTAGAACAAGTTTTGTGGTGCCTTTCAGCTGCCTACCGGGGTAGTGTAAAAACTACCAACAGAACTCGTTTCTGGCACCTTCCCCGGTGGAGTTGTGCATGGGGTGTGTTTGGAACATTTTGTCACCAGCCGAGTCCAAAATTCAGCGATTCCCCATCTCAGCCCAGAAAGCAGGTAGAACAAGTTTTGTGGTGCCTTTCAGCTGCCTACCGGGGGTAGTGTAAAAACTACCAACAGAACTCGTTTCTGGCACCTTCCCCGGTGGAGTTGTGCATGGGGTGTGTTTGGAACATTTTGTCACCAGCCGAGTCCAAAATTCAGCGATTCCCCATCTCAGCCCAGAAAGCAGGTAGAACAAGTTTTGTGGTGCCTTTCAGCTGCCTACCGGGGTAGTGTAAAAACTACCAACAGAACTCGTTTCTGGCACATTCCCCGGTGGAGTTGTGCATGGGGTGTGTTTGGAACATTTTGTCACCAGCCGAGTCCAATATTCAGCGATTCCCCATCTCAGCCCAGAAAGCAGGTAGAACAAGTTTTGTGGTGCCTTTCAGCTGCCTACCGGGGTAGTGTAAAAACTACCAACAGAACTCGTTTCTGGCACCTTCCCCGGTGGAGTTGTGCATGGGGTGTGTTTGGAACATTTTGTCACCAGCCGAGTCCAAAATTCAGCGATTCCCCATCTCAGCCCAGAAAGCAGGTAGAACAAGTTTTGTGGTGCCTTTCAGCTGCCTACCGGGGTAGTGTAAAAACTACCAACAGAACTCGTTTCTGGCACCTTCCCCGGTGGAGTTGTGCATGGGGTGTGTTTGGAACATTTTGTCACCAGCCGAGTCCAAAATTCAGCGATTCCCCATCTCAGCCCAGAAAGCAGGTAGAACAAGTTTTGTGGTGCCTTTCAGCTGCCTACCGGGGTAGTGTAAAAACTACCAACAGAACTCGTTTCTGGCACCTTCCCCGGTGGAGTTGTGCATGGGGTGTGTTTGGAACATTTTGTCACCAGCCGAGTCCAAAATTCAGCGATTCCCCATCTCAGCCCAGAAAGCAGGTAGAACAAGTTTTGTGGTGCCTTTCAGCTGCCTACCGGGGTAGTGTAAAAAACTACCAACAGAACTCGTTTCTGGCACCTTCCCCGGGTGGAGTTGTGCATGGGGTGTGTTTGGAACATTTTGTCACCAGCCGAGTTGAAAATTCAGCGATTCCCCATCTCAGCCCAGAAAGCAGGTAGAACAAGTTTTGTGGTGCCTTTCAGCTGCCTACCGGGGGTAGTGTAAAAACTACCAACAGAACTCGTTTCTGGCACCTTCCCCGGTGGAGTTGTGCATGGGGTGTGTTTGGAACATTTTGTCACCAGCCGAGTCCAAAATTCAGCCGTTCCCCATCTCAGCCCAGAAAGCAGGTAGAACAAGTTTTGTGGTGCCTTTCAGCTGCCTACCGGGGTAGTGTAAAAACTACCAACAGAACTCGTTTCTGGCACCTTCCCCGGTGGAGTTGTGCATGGGGTGTGTTTGGAACATTTTGTCACCAGCCGAGTCCAAAATTCAGCGATTCCCCATCTCAGCCCAGAAAGCAGGTAGAACAAGTTTTGTGGTGCCTTTCAGCTGCCTACCGGGGGTAGTGTAAAAACTACCAACAGAACTCGTTTCTGGCACCTTCCCCGGTGGAGTTGTGCATGGGGTGTGTTTGGAACATTTTGTCACCAGCCGAGTCCAAAATTCAGCGATTCCCCATCTCAGC
>NW_026611962.1:0-7500 GCF_023638135.1 Falco biarmicus
GTCACCCGTGTCACATGTCATGTGTTATATGTCACGTGTCACATGTATCATGTCACATTTCACCTGTCATGTGTGTCACCCATGTCACATGTCACACCTGTCACCTGTTGTACATGTCACCTGTCACACATGTCACATGTCACCTGTCATATGTGTCACATGTTGCCTGTCACATGTGTCACCGCATGTCACACATGTCACCCCATGTCACCCCATGTCACACATGTCATGTGCCACGCGTGTCACCTGTCACGTGTCACATGTCACATGTGTCATCCATGTCACACGTCACACGTGTCACCCCATGTCACACATGTCAGGTGTCACCTGTCACACGTCACCCTGTCACACGTCACCTGTCATGTGTCACCCATGTCACATGTCACCTGTTACATGTCGTCCCATGTCACACATGTCACCTGTCACCCGTCCTGTCACACCTGTCACATGTATCTCATGTCCCACCCCACATCCCACCCTGTCCCACCGCGTGTGTCCCACCACATGTCCCATCACGTGTCCAGCCACGTGTCCCATGATGTGTCCCATGACGTGTCCCACCCCGTGTCCCACCCCGTGTCCCACCATGTCCCACCCCGTGTCCCACCCCGTGTCCCACCGTGTCCCACCGTGTCCCACCCCGTGTCCCACCCCGTGTCCCACCATGTCCCACCCCGTGTCCCACCGTGTCCCACCCCGTGTCCCACCCCGTGTCCCACCGTGTCCCACCCCGTGTCCCACCCCGTGTCCCACCGTGTCCCACCATGTCCCACCGTGTCCCACCATGTCCCACCCCCGTGTCCCACCCCGTGTCCCACCCCGTGTCCCACCCCGTGTCCCACCGTGTCCCACCATGTCCCACCCCGTGTCCCACCCCGTGTCCCACCACGTCCCACCCCGTGTCCCACCCCCGTGTCCCACCGTGTCCCACCATGTCCCACCCCCGTGTCCCACCCCGTGTCCCACCCCGTGTCCCACCCGTGTCCCACCATGTCCCACCGTGTCCCACCGTGTCCCACCATGTCCCACCCCGTGTCCCCACCATGTCCCACCATGTCCCACCCCGTGTCCCACCCCGTGTCCCACCATGTGTCCCACCACGTCCCACCGTGTCCCACCCCGTGTCCCACCATGTCCCACCACGTCCCACCCCGTGTCCCACCATGTCCCACCGTGTCCCACCATGTCCCACCACGTCCCACCCCGTGTCCCACCATGTCCCACCATGTCCCACCCCCGTGTCCCACCATGTCCCACCATGTCCCACCCCGTGTCCCACCCCGTGTCCCACCATGTGTCCCACCACGTCCCACCGTGTCCCACCCCGTGTCCCACCATGTCCCACCATGTCCCACCGTGTCCCACCATGTCCCACCGTGTCCCACCATGTCCCACCACGTCCCACCCCGTGTCCCACCCCGTGTCCCACCATGTCCCACCCCGTGTCCCACCATGTCCCACCATGTCCCACCATGTCCCACCCCGTGTCCCACCCCGTCCCACCGTGTCCCACCATGTCCCACCCCGTGTCCCACCGTGTCCCACCGTGTCCCACCATGTCCCACCCCGTGTCCCACCACGTGTCCCACCCGTGTCCCACCATGTCCCACCATGTCCCACCATGTCCCACCCCGTGTCCCACCCCGTGTCCCACCTCGTGTCCCACCCCGTGTCCCACCACGTCCCACCATGTCCCACCACGTGTCCCACCACGTGTCCCACCGTGTCCCACCATGTCCCACCATGTCCCACCCCGTGTCCCACCATGTCCCACCACATGTCCCACCACGTCCCACCACGTCCCACCACGTCCCACCACGTCCCACCCCGTGTCCCACCACGTGTCCCACCCCGTGTCCCCTCCGTGTCCCCTCCGTGTCCCACCACGTCCCACCCCGTGTCCCACCACGTCCCACCCCGTGTCCCACCACGTCCCACCCCGTGTCCCACCATGTCCCACCGTGTGTCCCACCACGTCCCACCGTGTGTCCCACCGTGTCCCACCACCTCTCCATGCCCCTCCCCCCCCCCCCCCCAGGGCACCAACATCGGGGCCGGCAAAGCCGTGGGCATCGTGGTGGCCACGGGGGTCAACACGGAGATCGGGAAGATCCGGGACGAGATGGCGGCCACCGAGCAGGACAAGACGCCGCTGCAGCAGAAGCTGGACGAGTTCGGGGAGCAGCTCTCCAAGGTCATCTCCCTCATCTGCGTCGCCGTCTGGCTCATCAACATCGGCCACTTCAACGACCCCGTCCATGGTGGCTCCTGGATCCGCGGCGCCATCTACTACTTCAAAATCGCCGTCGCCTTGGCCGTCGCCGCCATCCCAGAAGGTCTCCTCAGGGGTTCGGTGGGGTTGGAAGGTCCATCCTTGGTCAACTGTGGGGTTGGAGGGTCCGTCTTAGGTCACTTATGGGGTTAGAACGTCCGTATTTGATCAGTTATGGGGTTAGAAGGTCCATCTTGGGTCAACTATGGGGTTAGAAGGTCCATCCTTGGTCAACTGTGGGGTTGGAGGGTCCGTCTTAGGTCACTTATGGGGTTAGAACGTCCGTATTTGATCACTTATGGGGTCAGAAGGTCCATCTTGGGTCACCTGTAGGGTTAGAAGGTCCATCCTTGGTCAACTGTGGGGTTGGAGGGTCCGTCTTGGGTCACTTATGGGGTTAGAATGTCCGTATTTGATCACTTATGGGGTCAGAAGGTCCATCTTGGGTCAACTATGGGGTTAGAAGGTCCATCCTTGGTCAACTGTGGGGTTGGAGGGTCCGTCTTAGGTCACTTATGGGGTTAGAACGTCCGTATTTGATCACTTATGGGGTCAGAAGGTCCATCTTGGATCACCTGTAGGGTTAGAAGGTCCATCTTGGGTCACTTATGGGGTTAGAAGGTCCATCTTGGGTCACCTGTAGGGTTAGAAGGCCCATCTTGGGTCAGCTGTGGGGTTAGAAGGTCCATCTTGGGTCACCTATGGGGTTAGAACGTCCGTATTTGATCAGCTATGGGGTTAGAAGGTCCATCTTTGGTCAGCTATGGGGTTAGAAGGTCCATCTTGGGTCAACTATGGGGTTAGAAGGTCCATCCTTGGTCAACTGTGGGGTTGGAGGGTCCGTCTTAGGTCACTTATGGGGTTAGAACGTCCGTATTTGATCACTTATGGGGTCAGAAGGTCCATCTTGGGTCACCTGTAGGGTTAGAAGGTCCATCCTTGGTCAACTGTGGGGTTGGAGGGTCCGTCTTGGGTCACTTATGGGGTTAGAACGTCCGTATTTGATCACTTATGGGGTCAGAAGGTCCATCTTGGGTCACCTGTAGGGTTAGAAGGTCCATCCTGGGTCACTTATGGGGTTAGAAGGTCCATCTTGGGTCACCTGTAGGGTTAGAAGGCCCATCTTGGGTCAGCTGTGGGTTAGAAGGTCCATCTTGGGTCACCTATGGGGTTAGAACGTCCGTATTTGATCAGTTATGGGGTCAGAAGGTCCATCTTTGGTCAGCTATGGGGTTAGAAGGTCCATCTTTGGTCAGCTATGGGGTTAGAAGGTCCATCCTTGGTCAACTGTGGGGTTGGAGGGTCCGTCTTAGGTCACTTATGGGGTTAGAACGTCCGTATTTGATCACTTATGGGGTTAGAAGGTCCATCTTGGGTCAACTATGGGGTTAGAAGGTCCATCCTTGGTCAACTGTGGGGTTGGAGGGTCCGTCTTGGGTCACTTATGGGGTTAGAGCGTCCGTATTTGATCACTTATGGGGTCAGAAGGTCCATCTTGGGTCAACTATGGGGTTAGAAGGTCCATCCTTGGTCAACTGTGGGGTTGGAGGGTCCGTCTTGGGTCACTTATGGGGTTAGAGCGTCCGTATTTGATCACTTATGGGGTCAGAAGGTCCATCTTGGGTCAACTATGGGGTTAGAAGGTCCATCCTTGGTCAACTGTGGGGTTGGAGGGTCCGTCTTGGGTCACTTATGGGGTTAGAGCGTCCGTATTTGATCACTTATGGGGTCAGAAGGTCCATCTTGGGTCAACTATGGGGTTAGAAGGTCCATCCTTGGTCAACTGTGGGGTTGGAGGGTCCGTCTTGGGTCACTTATGGGGTTAGAACATCCGTATTTGATCACTTATGGGGTCAGAAGGTCCATCTTGGGTCAACTATGGGGTTAGAAGGTCCATCCTTGGTCAACTGTGGGGTTGGAGGGTCCATCTTGGGTCACTTATGGGGTTAGAACATCCGTATTTTATCACTTATGGGGTTAGAAGGTCCATCTTGGATCACCTGTGGGGTTAGAAGGTCCATCTTGGGTCACCTTTAGGGTTAGAAGGTCCATCTTGGGTCACCTGTGGGGCTAGAAGGTCCATCTTGGATCACCTGTAGCGTTAGAAGGTCCATCTTTGGTCACCTAGGGCGTTGGAAGGTCCATCTTTGGTCAGCTATGGGGTTGGAAGGTCCATCTTGGATCACTTATGGGGTTAGAAGGTCCATCTTGGGTCACCTGTAGGGTTAGAAGGTCCATCTGTGGTCACTTATGGGGTTAGAGCGTCCATCCTTGGTCACCTACGGGGGTAGAAGGTCCATCTTGGGTCACTTAAGGAGTTGGAAGGTCCATCTTGGGTCAGCTATGGGGTTGGAAGCTCCACCTTAGGCCTGGTGGCCCCACCCACACGCCTGGTGGCCACCCCATGGGTCTGGCGGCCCCACCGCGGGCCTAGTGGCCCAGCGGTGGGGCTGAGGACACCCCTCCCCCAGGGCTGCCGGCCGTCATCACCACCTGCCTGGCGCTGGGGACGCGGCGCATGGCCAAGAAGAACGCCATCGTGCGCAGCCTGCCCTCGGTGGAGACCCTGGGCTGCACCTCCGTCATCTGCTCCGACAAGACCGGCACCCTCACCACCAACCAGATGTCCGTCTGCAAGGTTGGGTGCCCACGGGTGGGCCCAGGCTCCCATGGGTGGCCCAAGGTCCCCCAGAACCCATCCCACCTCCATGGGTGGCCCAAGGTCCCCCAGAACCCATCCCACCTCCACGGGTGGCCCAAGGTCCCCCAGAACCCATCCCACCTCCACGGGTGGCCCAAGGTCCTTCAGGAACCATCATGTCCCCATGGGTGGCCCAAGGTCCCCCAGAACCCATCCCACCTCCACGGGTGGCCCAAGGTCCCCCAGAACCCATCCCACCTCCATGGGTGGCCCAAGGTCCCCCAGAACCCATCCCACCTCCATGGGTGGCCCAAGGTCCCCCAGAACCCATCCCACCTCCATGGGTGGCCCAAGGTCCCCCAGAACCCATCCCACCTCCACGGGTGGCCCAAGGTCCCCCAGAACCCATCCCACCTCCATGGGTGGCCCAAGGTCCTCCAGAACCCATCCCACCTCCACGGGTGGCCCAAGGTCCTTCAGGAACCATCATGTCCCCATGGGTGGCCCAAGGTCCCCCAGAACCCATCCCACCTCCATGGGTGGTCCAAGGTCCTCCAGAACCCATCCCCACCTCCAAAGGTGGCCCAAGGTCCTTCAGGAACCATCATGTCCCCATGGGTGGCCCAAGGTCCCCCAGAACCCATCCCACCTCCACGGGTGGCCCAAGGTCCTTCAGGAACCATCATGTCCCCATGGGTGGCCCAAGGTCCCCCAGAACCCATCCCACCTCCACGGGTGGCCCAAGGTCCCCCAGAACCCATCCCACCTCCACGGGTGGCCCAAGGTCCTTCAGGAACCATCATGTCCCCATGGGTGGCCCAAGGTCCCCCAGAACCCCATCCCACCTCCATGGGTGGCCCAAGGTCCCCCAGAACCCATCCCACCTCCATGGGTGGCCCAAGGTCCTCCAGAACCCATCCCACCTCCACGGGTGGCCCAAGGTCCTTCAGGAACCATCATGTCCCCATGGGTGGCCCAAGGTCCCCCAGAACCCATCCCACCTCCACGGGTGGCCCAAGGTCCCCCAGAACCCATCCCACCTCCACGGGTGGCCCAAGGTCCTCCAGAACCCATCCCACCTCCACGGGTGGCCCAAGGTCCTCCAGAACCCATCATGTCCCCATGGGTGGCCCCAATGACCCCTGATGTCCCCTTGGGTGACCCCGGGACCCCTCCCCCGGGCCACCCCTGACCCTGTTTTGTGTCCTTCTGTGTCGTCCCCCCCCCCCCCCCACCTCAGATGTTCATCGTGGACAAGGTGGAAGGTGACACCTGCGCCCTCAACGAGTTCTCCATCAGCGGCTCCACCTACGCCCCCGAGGGAGAAGTGTGAGTGACCCGTCACCCATGGGACCCCCTCGTGGTGGCCCCGTCACCCATGGGACCATGGAGACCCCCTCTTGGGTCCTGGTGGTGGCCCCATCACCCATGGGTTGGTGGTGGCCCCATCACCCATGGAGACCCCCTGGTGGTGGCCCCGTCACCCATGGGACCCCCTCGTGGTGGCCCTGTCACCCATGGGACCATGGAGACCCCCTCTTGGGTCCTGGTGGTGGCCCCGTCACCCATGGGTTGGTGGTGGCCCTGTCACCCATGGGACCATGGAGACCCCCTCTTGGGTCCTGGTGGTGGCCCCATCACCCATGGGTTGGTGGTGGCCCCTCGTGGTGGCCCTGTCACCCATGGGACCATGGAGACCCCCTCTTGGGTCCTGGTGGTGGCCCCATCGCCCATGGGTTGGTGGTGGCCCCTCGTGGTGGCCCTTGGGGACCTCAGAAGGTCCATGGGGACATCAGGGGGGTCCTTGAGGACCTCAGAAGGTCCATGGAGACCTCAGAAGGTCCATGGGGCCGCCAAGGAGCCCATGGGGACATCAGGGGGGTCCATGGGGACCTCAGAAGGTCCATGGGGACATCAGGGGGGTCCATGGGGACATCAGGGGGGTCCTTGGGGACCTCAGAAGGTCCATGGAGACCTCAGAAGGTCCATGGGGCCACCAAGGAGCCCACGGAGGCCCCCCAGAAGCTCTTGCAGACCCTTGGGCCACCCAACCGTCTCCTCCCCCCGCCCCGCGCTGTGGTGACACCCAATTTTGGAGCCACCAGGAGGCCCCGGGTGGGGGAGGGGGGGTGGGTGGATGGGACACACACAACGCCGGGTGGGGGAGGGGACAGGACATTGTCCCCAATTGTCCCCTCTCCCACCCCACCCCAGGATGAAGCAGGAGAAACCGGTCAAGGCCGGCCAGTACGATGGGCTGGTGGAGTTGGCCACCATCTGCGCCCTCTGCAACGACTCCTCCTTGGACTACAATGAGGTGGGTTCCACCACCAGCACCAGCACCAGCATCACCACCACCACCACCACCATCACCATGACCATCACCACCACCTTCACCACCACCATCACCACCACCTCACCACCACCACCATCACCATGACCATCACCACCACCACCACCACCACCATCACCACCACCATCACCACCACCACCACCACCACCATCACCATGACCATCACCACCACCTTCACCACCACCTTCACCACCATCACCATCACCATCACCACCACCACCACCATCGCCACCA
>NW_026611962.1:10000-32297 GCF_023638135.1 Falco biarmicus
AAGGTCACCTCCATGTCCCCGTTGACCCCATGTCCTTGATGACCCCAAGATGACCCCATGTCCCCGTTGACCCCATGTCCTTGCTGACCCCAACGTCACCTCCATGTCCCCAAGATGACCCCGTTGACCCCATGTCCTTGGTGACCCCAAGGTCACCTCCATGTCCCTGTTGACCTCATGTCCTTGGTGTCCCCAGGCTCCTCCCCATGTCCCCGTTGACCCCATGTCCTTGATGACCCCAAGATGACCCCATGTCCCCATTGACCCCATGTCCTTGCTGACCCCAAGGTCACCTCCATGTCCCCGTTGACCCTGTTGACCCCGTGTCCTTGGTGACCCCAAGGTCACCTCCATGTCCCCAAGATGTCCCCATTGACCCCATGTCCTTGATGACCCCAAGGTCACCTCCATGTCCCCAAGATGACCCCGTTGACCCCGTGTCCTTGGTGACCCCAAGGTCCCCTCCATGTCCCCAAGATGACCCTGTTGACCCCATGTCCTTGGTGACCCCAAGGTCACCTCCATGTCCCCGTTGACCCTGTTGACCCCATGTCCTTGATGACCCCAAGGTCACCTCCATGTCCCCAAGATGACCCCATTGACCCCATGTCCTTGATGACCCCAAGATGACCCCATATCCCCATTGACCCCATGTCCTTGCTGACCCCAAGGTCATCTCCATGTCCCCAAGATGACCCTGTTGACCCCATGTCCTTGATGACCCCAAGATGACCCCATGTCCCCGTTGACCCCATGTCCTTGGTGTCCCCAAGGTCACCTCCATGTCCCCATTGACCCCGTGTCCTTGATGACCCCAAGGTCACCTCCATGTCCCCGTTGACCCTGTTGACCCCATGTCCTTGATGACCCCAAGGTCACCTCCATGTCCCCATTGACCCCATTGACCCCATGTCCTTGCTGACCCCAAGGTCACCTCCATGTCCCCAAGATGACCCTGTTGACCCCATGTCCTTGGTGACCCCAAGGTCACCTCCATGTCCCTGTTGACCTCATGTCCTTGGTGTCCCCAGGCTCCTCCCCATGTCCCCGTTGACCCCATGTCCTTGATGACCCCAAGATGACCCCATGTCCCCATTGACCCCATGTCCTTGCTGACCCCAAGGTCACCTCCATGTCCCCGTTGACCCTGTTGACCCCGTGTCCTTGGTGACCCCAAGGTCACCTCCATGTCCCCAAGATGTCCCCATTGACCCCATGTCCTTGATGACCCCAAGGTCACCTCCATGTCCCCAAGATGACCCCGTTGACCCCGTGTCCTTGGTGACCCCAAGGTCCCCTCCATGTCCCCGTTGACCCCATTGACCCCATGTCCTTGGTGACCCCAAGGTCACCTCCATGTCCCCAAGATGTCCCCATTGACCCCATGTCCTTGATGACCCCAAGATGACCCCATATCCCCATTGACCCCGTGTCCTTGGTGACCCCAAGGTCACCTCCATGTCCCCAAGATGACCCTGTTGACCCCGTGTCCTTGCTGACCCCAAGGTCACCTCCATGTCCCCATTGACCTTGATGACCCCAAGATGACCCCGAGATGACCCCATGACCCTGTTGACCCCATGTCCTTGCTGACCCCAAGGTCACCTCCATGTCCCCAAGATGACCCCGTTGACCCCACGCCCCTGGTGTCCCCAAGGTCACCTCCATGTCCTCCACGTCCCCCGTTGACCCCACTCCCCCCCCCGTGTCCCCACTGACCCCTGTGCCCTTGGGGTGACCCCGTGACCCCTGACCCCGTGACCCCTGACCCCAGGTGATCAAGCAGCTGATGCGGAAGGAGTTCACCCTGGAGTTCTCCCGCGACCGTAAGTCCATGTCGGTCTTCTGCTGCCCCGCCAAGGCCTCGCGCGCCGCCGTCGGCAACAAGATGTTCGTCAAGGTGCGCCCCTCCCCCCACCCCGGCCCCTCCCCCCACCCCGGCCCCTCCCCCCGCCCCACGGACCCAGGTCCCACCACCTCAACCCCAGGTCCCACCAGCCCGTGTCCCCAACCTCGTGTCCCACCACCCATCCCCCACCCCCAACCCCATCCCACCACCCCATCTCCACGTCCCACCACCCATCCCCCACCCCCAACCCCACCCCTGGTCCCACCACCCCATCTCCATGTCCCACCACCCATCCCCCACCCCCAACCAGGTCCCACCACCCATCACCCATCTCCACGTCCCACCACCCATCCCCCACCCCCAACCAGGTCCCACCACCCCATCTCCATGTCCCACCACCCATCCCCCACCCCCAACCAGGTCCCACCACCCATCACCCATCTCCACGTCCCACCACCCCATCCCCCAACCCCAACCCCATCCCACCACCCCATGTCCCATCTCCACGTCCCACCACCCATCCCCCACCCCCCAACCCCACCCCTGGTCCCACCACCCCCATCTCCATGTCCCACCACCCATCCCCCACCCCCAACCCCGTCCCACCACCCATCACCCATCTCCACGTCCCACCACCCATCCCCCACCCCGCAACCAGGTTCCACCACCCATCACCCATCTGCACGTCCCACCACCCCATCCCCCACCCCCAACCAGGTCCCACCACCCCATCTCCATGTCCCACCACCCATCCCCCAACCCCAACCCCATCCCACCACCCCATGTCCCATCCCCACGTCCCACCACCCATCCCCCAACCCCACCCCCTGGTCCCACCACCCATCACCCATCTCCACGTCCCACCACCCATCCCCCAACCCCAACCCCATCCCACCACCCATCACCCATCTCCACGTCCCACCACCCATCCCCCAACCCCAACCCCATCCCACCACCCATCACCCATCTCCACGTCCCACCACCCATCCCCCACCACCCCATCTCCATGTCCCACCACCCATCCCCCACCCCCAACCAGGTCCCACCACCCCATCTCCATGTCCCACCACCCATCCCCCACCCCCAACCTGGTCCCACCACCCATCACCCATCTCCACGTCCCACCACCCATCCCCCACCCCCAACCAGGTCCCACCACCCCATGTCCCATCTCCATGTCCCACCACCCATCCCCCACCCCCAACCAGGTCCCACCACCCCATGTCCCATCTCCATGTCCCACCACCCATCCCCCACCCCCAACCTGGTCCCACCACCCCATCTCCACGTCCCACCACCCATCCCCCAACCCCAACCCCATCCCACCACCCCATGTCCCATCTCCATGTCCCACCACCCATCCCCCAACCCCACCCCTGGTCCCACCACCCCATCTCCATGTCCCACCACCCATCCCCCACCCCCAACCTGGTCCCACCACCCCATCTCCATGTCCCACCACCCATCCCCCACCCCCAACCAAGTCCCACCACCCATCACCCATCTCCATGTCCCACCACCCATCCCCCAACCCCAACCCCATCCCACCACCCCATGTCCCATCCCCACGTCCCACCACCCATCCCCCAACCCCACCCCTGGTCCCACCACCCCATCTCCACGTCCCACCACCCATCCCCCACCCCCAGCCAGGTCCCACCACCCCATCTCCATGTCCCACCACCCATCCCCCACCCCCAACCAGGTCCCACCACCCATCCCCCACCCCCAACCAGGTCCCACCACCCATCACCCATCTCCATGTCCCACCACCCATCCCCCACCCCCAACCAGGTCCCATCACCCGTCTCCATGTCCCACCACCCATCCCCCACCCCCAACCAGGTCCCACCACCCCATCTCCATGTCCCACCACCCATCCCCCCACCCCCAACCCCATCCCACCACCCATCACCCATCTCCACATCCCACCACCCATCCCCCAACCCCACCCCTGGTCCCACCACCCCATCTCCACGTCCCACCACCCATCCCCCACCCCAGCCAGGTCCCACCACCCCATCTCCATGTCCCACCACCCATCCCCCCAACCCCAACCCCATCCCACCACCCCATGTCCCATCCCCACGTCCCACCACCCATCCCCCCAACCCCACCCCTGGTCCCACCACCCCATCTCCATGTCCCACCACCCATCCCCCCACCCCCAACCAGGTCCCACCACCCCATCTCCATGTCCCACCACCCATCCCCCAACCCCAACCCCATCCCACCACCCCATGTCCCATCCCCACGTCCCACCACCCATCCCCCAACCCCACCCCTGGTCCCACCACCCCATCTCCACGTCCCACCACCCATCCCCCACCCCCACCCCTGGTCCCACCACCCCATCTCCATGTCCCACCACCCATCCCCCACCCCCAACCAGGTCCCACCACCCATCACCCATCTCCATGTCCCACCACCCATCCCCCAACCCCAACCCCATCCCACCACCCCATGTCCCATCCCCACGTCCCACCACCCATCCCCCAACCCCACCCCTGGTCCCACCACCCCATCTCCATGTCCCACCACCCATCCCCCACCCCCAACCAGGTCCCACCACCCCATCTCCATGTCCCACCACCCATCCCCCACCCCCAACCAGGTCCCACCACCCCATCTCCATGTCCCACCACCCATCCCCCACCCCCAACCAGGTCCCACCACCCCATCTCCACGTCCCACCACCCATCCCCCACCCCCAACCCCATCCCACCACCCATCACCCATCTCCACGTCCCACCACCCATCCCCCACCCCCAACCTGGTCCCACCACCCCATCTCCATGTCCCACCACCCATCCCCCACCCCCAACCAAGTCCCACCACCCATCACCCATCTCCATGTCCCACCACCCATCCCCCAACCCCACCCCTGGTCCCACCACCCCATCTCCACGTCCCACCACCCATCCCCCACCCCCACCCCTGGTCCCACCACCCCATCTCCATGTCCCACCACCCATCCCCCAACCCCAACCCCATCCCACCACCCCATGTCCCATCCCCACGTCCCACCACCCATCCCCCAACCCCACCCCTGGTCCCACCACCCCATCTCCATGTCCCACCACCCATCCCCCACCCCCAACCAGGTCCCACCACCCCATCTCCATGTCCCACCACCCATCCCCCACCCCCAACCAGGTCCCACCACCCCATCTCCATGTCCCACCACCCATCCCCCAACCCCAACCCCATCCCACCACCCCATGTCCCATCCCCACGTCCCACCACCCATCCCCCAACCCCACCCCTGGTCCCACCACCCCATCTCCATGTCCCACCACCCATCCCCCACCCCCAACCAGGTCCCACCACCCCATCCCCACGTCCCACCACCCATCCCCCACCCCCAACCAGGTCCCACCACCCCATCTCCATGTCCCACCACCCATCCCCCAACCCCAACCAGGTCCCACCACCCATCCCCCACCCCCAACCCCACCCCTGGTCCCCCAACCCCATCCTCGTGTCCCACCACCCCATCCCCACGTCCCACCACCCATCCCCCACCCCCGGTCCCACCACCCCACCCCACCCCCCCATGACCTCCCCCTCTCCCCTCCCCCACCCCCAGGGCGCCCCCGAGGGGGTCATCGACCGCTGCAACTACGTCCGGGTGGGCACCGCGAGGGTCCCCTTGACCCCGACCATCAAGGACAAGATCTTGGGGGTCATCAAGGAGTGGGGGACGGGGCGGGACACGCTGCGCTGCCTGGCCCTGGCCACCCGCGACACCCCCCCCAAGAAGGAGGACATGGTCCTGGAGGACTCCACCAAGTTCGCCGAGTACGAGGTGACTCGCGGGAAGGGAAGGGGGGGGGGGGGGATGGGCACCCATAGGACCTCCCTGGGGTCTCACCGTAGGTTCCTTGGTCACCTAGAGGGTGCCTGGTGGCATCTCCATGGGGTTCTTGGTCTTCTATGGCCATGGAATGTCCGCTCTCTAGGTTCCTTGGCCACCCAAGTGTTCCTGGTGGCATCTCCGTGGGGTTCTTGGTCTTCTATGGCCATGGAATGTCCTCTCCATAGGTTCCTTGGCCGCCCAAGTGTGCCTGGTGGCATCTCCGTGGGGTTCTTGGGGCCATCTAGTCCATGGAACGTCCTCTCCATAGGTTCCTTGGTCACCTGAGGGTGCCTGGTGGCATCTCCATGGGGTTCTTGGTCTTCTATGGCCATGGAATGTCCACTCTCTAGGTTCCTTGGCCACCCAAGTGTTCCTGGTGGCATCTCCGTGGGGTTCTTGGTCTTCTATGGCCATGGAATGTCCTCTCCATAGGTTCCTTGGCCGCCCAAGTGTGCCTGGTGGCATCTCCGTGGGGTTCTTGGGGCCATCTAGTCCATGGAACGTCCTCTCCATAGGTTCCTTGGTCACCTGAGGGTGCCTGGTGGCATCTCCATGGGGTTCTTGGTCTTCTATGGCCATGGAACGTCCTCTCCATAGGTTCCTTGGTCACCTGAGGGTGCCTGGTGGCATCTCCATGGGGTTCTTGGTCTTCTATGGCCATGGAACGTCCTCTCCATAGGTTCCTTGGTCACCTGAGGGTGCCTGGTGGCATCTCCGTGGGGTTCTTGGTCTTCTATGGCCATGGAATGTCCTCTCCCTACGTTCCTTGGTCACCTAAGGGTGCCTGGTGGCATCTCCGTGGGGTTCTTGGTCTTCTATGGCCATGGAATGTCCTCTCCCTACGTTCCTTGGCCGCCCAAGTGTGCCTGGTGGCATCTCCATGGGGTTCTTGGTCTTCTATGGCCATGGAATGTCCTCTCCATAGGTTCCTTGGTCACCTGAGGGTGCCTGGTGGCATCTCCGTGGGGTTCTTGGTCTTCTATGGCCATGGAATGTCCACTCTCTAGGTTCCTTGGCCACCCAAGTGTTCCTGTTGGCATCTCCATGGGGTTCTTGGTCTTCTATGGCCATGGAATGTCCACTCTCTAGGTTCCTTGGCCACCCAAGTGTGCCTGGTGGCATCTCCGTGGGGTTCTTGGTCTTCTATGGCCATGGAACATCTTCTCCGTAGGTTCCTTGGCCACCCAAGTGTTCCTGGTGGCATCTCCATGGGGTTCTTAGACCCAAGATCCTTCTAGAACCTTCTCGGGTGGCTTTTTGATGCCCTCAGGGGTTACAAGTCGTTCTTTTTGGGTGCCCGTGTCCCATCCCCGTCCCACCCCACCCCACCCCTAGGTGGACCTGACCTTCGTGGGCTGCGTGGGGATGCTGGACCCGCCGCGGAAGGAGGTGATGGGCTCCATCCGCCTGTGCCGCGACGCCGGGATCCGGGTGATCATGATCACGGGGGACAACAAGGGGACGGCCATCGCCATCTGCCGCCGCATCGGCATCTTCAGCGAGGACGAGGAGGTGACGGGACGGGCCTACACCGGCCGCGAGTTCGATGACCTCCCCCCCGCCGAGCAGCGGGAGGCCTGCCGCCGCGCCTGCTGCTTCGCCCGCGTCGAGCCCACCCACAAGTCCAAGATCGTCGAGTTCCTCCAGTCCTTCGACGAGATCACCGCCATGGTGAGGGGCTGGGGGGCGGGGGCGGGGGGGGCAAGAGACATCTGACGTGGGTTTGGGGGCCCACCATCCATCTGACATAGTTTGGGGGGCCCACCAAGGCTCTTGACGTGGTTTTGGGGGCCCACCATCGATCTGACGTCGTTTTGGGGGCCCACCAAGACTCTTGACGTGGTTTTGGGGGCCCACCAAGGCTCTTGACGTCGTTTTGGGGGTCCACCAAGGCTCTTGACGTGGTTTTGGGGGCCCACCATCGATCTGACGTCATTTTGGGGGTCCACCAAGACTCTTGGTGTGGGTTTTGGGGGCCAACCAAGACTTTTGACATGGTTTTGGGGGTCCACCGTCGATCTGACGTAGTTTTGGGGGTCCACCAAGACTCTTGACATAGTTTTGGGGATCCACCATCGGTCTGACATAGTTTTGGGGATCCACCATCGGTCTGACATAGTTTTGGGGGTCCACCAAGACTCTTGATGTGGGTTTTGGGGGCCCACCAAGACTCTTGACGTGGTTTTGGGGATCCACCATCTATCTGACGTAGTTTTGGGGGCCTACCAAGACTCTTGACGTGGTTTTGGAGGTCCACCATCCATCTGACGTGGGTTTTGGGGGACCACCACCCCCTTGGGCACCACCCATGACCTTCAGACCACCCACGACCCTCTTCCCCTCCCCCCCCAGACGGGTGACGGGGTGAACGACGCGCCGGCGCTGAAGAAGGCGGAGATCGGCATCGCCATGGGCTCGGGGACGGCGGTGGCCAAGACGGCCTCCGAGATGGTCCTGGCCGACGACAACTTCTCCACCATCGTGGCGGCGGTGGAGGAGGGGCGCGCCATCTACAACAACATGAAGCAGTTCATCCGCTACCTCATCTCCTCCAACGTCGGCGAGGTGGTCTGGTGAGGCCGCCCAGTTCAGCCCAGTTTGGCCCAGTTGGTCCCAGTGCCCACCATCTCACCAGCTTCCTTCTAGGAACTCCCAGTCCCACCAGTTTCTCCAGCTCCATCCCGTCCCCCACCGGTTCCTCATGTCCTCCACCAGTTCCTCCAGTCCAACCCAGCTTTCCCAGTCCCCTCCAGTCCATCCCAGTCCCCTCCAGTCCATCCCAGTCCCCTCCAGTCCATCCCAGTCAGTCCCAGTCCCCTCCAGCCCATCCCAGTCAGTCCCAGTCCCACCATCTCACCAGCTTCCTTCCAGGACCTCCCAGTCCCACCAGTTTCCCCAGCTCCATCCCATCCCCCACCGGTTCCTCCAGTCCCTTCCAGCCCATCCCAGTCCCCTCCAGCCCATCCCAGTCGGTCCCAGTCCCACCATCTCACCAGCTTCCTTCCAGGACCTCCCAGTCCCACCAGTTTCCCCAGCTCCATCCCATCCCCCACTGGTTCCTCATGTCCTCCACCAGTTCCTCCAGTCCAACCCAGCTTTCCCAGTCCCCTCCAGTCCATCCCAGTCCATCCCAGTTGGTCCCAGTCCCACCATCTCACCAGCTTCCTCCTAAGACCTCCCAGTCCCACCAGTTTCCTCAGCTCCATCCCAACCCCCACCAGTTCCTCCAGTCCCTTCCAGTCCCCTCCAGTCCATCCCAGTGCATCCCAGTTAGTCCCAGTCCCACCAGTTTCTCCAGCTCCATCCCGTCCCCCACCGGTTCCTCATGTCCTCCACCAGTTCCTCCAGTCCAACCCAGCTTTCCCAGTCCCCTCCAGTCCATCCCAGTCCCCTCCAGTCCATCCCAGTCAGTCCCAGTCCCCTCCAGCCCATCCCAGTCAGTCCCAGTCCCCTCCAGCCCATCCCAGTCAGTCCCAGTCCCACCATCTCACCAGCTTCCTTCCAGGACCTCCCAGTCCCACCAGTTTCCCCAGCTCCATCCCATCCCCCACTGGTTCCTCATGTCCTCCACCAGTTCCTCCAGCCCATCCCAGTCCATCCCAATCCCCTCCAGCCCATCCCAGTCCATCCCAGTCCCCTCCAGCCCATCCCAGTCCCCTCCAGCCCATCCCAGTCAGTCCCAGTCCCACCATCTCACCAGCTTCCTCCTAAGACCTCCCAGTCCCACCAGTTTCCTCAGCTCCATCCCAACCCCCACCGGTTCCTCCAGTCCCTTCCAGTCCCCTCCAGTCCATCCCAGTGCATCCCAGTTAGTCCCAGTCCCACCAGTTTCTCCAGCTCCATCCTGTCCCCCACCGGTTCCTCCTCCACCAGTTCCTCCAGTCCAACCCAGCTTTCCCAGTCCCCTCCAGTCCATCCCAGTCCCCTCCAGTCCATCCCAGTCAGTCCCAGTCCCCTCCAGCCCATCCCAGTCAGTCCCAGTCCCACCATCTCACCAGCTTCCTTCCAGGACCTCCCAGTCCCACCAGTTTCCCCAGCTCCATCCCATCCCCCACCGGTTCCTCATGTCCTCCACCAGTTCCTCCAGCCCATCCCCAGTCCATCCCAGTCCCCTCCAGTCCACCCCAGTCCCACCAGTTTCTCCAGCTCCATCCCATCCCCCCACCGGTTCCTCATGTCCTCCACCAGTTCCTCCAGCCCATCCCAGCCCATCCCAGTCCCCTCCAGCCCATCCCAGTCCATCCCAGTCCCCTCCAGCCCATCCCAGTCCATCCCAGTCCCACCAGCCCATCCCAGTCGGTCCCAGTCCCACCATCTCACCAGCTTCCTTCCAGGACCTCCCAGCCCCCACCGGTTTCCCCCAGCTCCCTCCCAGCCCCATCCCAGTCCCTCCCAGTTCCCCCGTTCCCCCCAGCCCCCTCCCCCCCACCCCTCCCCCCCCCTGACCCCCCCCGCCGCCCCTCCCCCCTCCCCAGTATCTTCCTGACGGCGGCGCTGGGGCTGCCGGAGGCGCTGATCCCGGTCCAGCTGCTCTGGGTCAACCTGGTGACCGACGGGCTCCCGGCCACCGCCCTGGGCTTCAACCCCCCCGACCTGGACATCATGGACAAACCCCCCCGAAGCCCCAAGGAACCCCTCATCAGCGGGTGGCTCTTCTTCCGCTACCTGGCCATCGGCGGTGAGGCGCCCCTCCCCCCACCGGCAACCCCCGGGCGGGTGGGGGTGGACCCCCGGGGTGGGGGCACCTTCTAGACATCCATAACTCTGGTTCCGTGGAGACCCCTGGGGTGGTGGCACCTTCTAGACCCCGTGGTGGCACCTTCAAGACCCCGTGGTGGCACCTTCTAGGCCTCCATGGTGGTTCCTCATAGACCCCCGGGGTGGTGGAACCTTCTAGACATCCATAACTCTGGTTCCGTGTAGGCCCCTGGGGTGGTGGCACCTTCTAGACCCCGTGGTGGCACCTTCAAGACCCCGTGGTGGCACCTTCTGGGCCTCCATGGTGGTTCCATGTAGACCCCCGGGGTGGGGGCACCTTCTAGACATCCATAACTCTGGTTCCGTGTAGGCCGCTCGGGTTGGTGGCACCTTCTAGACCCCGTGGTGGCACCTTCAAGACCCCGTGGTGGCACCTTCTGGGCCTCCATGGTGGTTCCTCATAGACCCCCGGGGTGGTGGAACCTTCTAGACATCCATAACTCTGGTTCCGTGTAGGCCCCTGGGGTGGTGGCACCTTCTAGACCCCGTGGTGGCACCTTCAAGACCCCGTGGTGGCACCTTCTGGGCCTCCATGGTGGTTCCATGTAGACCCCCGGGGTGGGGGCACCTTCTAGACATCCATAACTCTGGTTCCGTGTAGGCCCGCTCGGGTGGTGGCACCTTCTAGACCCCGTGGTGGCACCTTCAAGACCCCGTGGTGGCACCTTCTGGGCCTCCATGGTGGTTCCTCATAGACCCCCGGGGTGGGGGCACCTTCTAGACATCCATAACTCTGGTTCCGTGGAGACCCCTGGGGTGGTGGCACCTTCTAGACCCCGTGGTGGCACCTTCAAGACCCCGTGGTGGCACCTTCTAGGCCTCCATGGTGGTTCCTCATAGACCCCCGGGGTGGGGGCACCTTCTAGACATCCATAACTCTGGTTCCGTGGAGACCCCTGGGGTGGGTGGCACCTTCTAGACCCCGTGGTGGCACCTTCAAGACCCCGTGGTGGCACCTTCTAGGCCTCCATGGTGGTTCCATCTAGACCCCCGGGGTGGTGGAACCTTCTAGACATCCATAACTCTGGTTCCGCGTAGGCCCCTGGGGTGGTGGCACCTTCTAGACCCCGTGGTGGCACCTTCTAGACCCCGTGGTGGCACCTTCTAGGCCTCCATGGTGGTTCCATGTAGACCCCCGGGGTGGGTGGAACCTTCTAGACATCCATAACTCTGGTTCCGTGTAGGCCCCTCGGGTGGTGGCACCTTCTAGACCCCGTGGTGGCACCTTCAAGACCCCGTGGTGGCACCTTCTAGGCCTCCATGGTGGTTCCATCTAGACCCCCGGGGTGGTGGAACCTTCTAGACCCCGTGGTGGCACCTTCTAGGCCTCCATGGTGGTTCCTCATAGACCCCCGGGGTGGTGGAACCTTCTAGACATCCATAACTCTGGTTCCGCGTAGGCCCCTGGGGTGGTGGCACCTTTTAGACCCCGTGGTGGCACCTTCAAGACCCCGTGGTGGCACCTTCTGGGCCTCCATGGTGGTTCCTCATAGACCCCCGGGGTGGTGGAACCTTCTAGACATCCATAACTCTGGTTCCGTGTAGGCCCCTGGGGTGGTGGCACCTTCTAGACCCCGTGGTGGCACCTTCTAGGCCTCCATGGTGGTTCCTCATAGACCCCCGGGGTGGTGGAACCTTCTAGACATCCATAACTCTGGTTCCGCGTAGGCCCCTGGGGTGGTGGCACCTTTTAGACCCCGTGGTGGCACCTTCAAGACCCCGTGGTGGCACCTTCTGGGCCTCCATGGTGGTTCCTCATAGACCCCCGGGGTGGTGGAACCTTCTAGACATCCATAACTCTGGTTCCGTGTAGGCCCCTGGGGTGGTGGCACCTTCTAGACCCCGTGGTGGCACCTTCTGGGCCTCCATGGTGGTTCCTCATAGACCCCCGGGGTGGGGGCACCTTCTAGACATCCATAACTCTGGTTCCGTGTAGGCCCCTGGGGTGGTGGCACCTTCTAGACCCCGTGGTGGCACCTGGTAGACCCCGTGGTGGCACCTTCTGGGCCTCCATGGTGGTTCCTCATAGACCCCCGGGGTGGTGGAACCTTCTAGACATCCATAACTCTGGTTCCGCGGAGACCCCTGGGGTGGTGGCACCTTCTAGACCCCGTGGTGGCACCTGGTAGACCCCGTGGTGGCACCTTCTAGGCCTCCATGGTGGTTCCTCATAGACCCCCGGGGTGGGGGCACCTTCTAGACATCCATAACTCTGGTTCCGTGGAGACCCCCTGGGGGTGGTGGCACCTTCTAGGCCTCGTGGTGGCCCCCGGTGGTGTCCCCTCCCCCGCTGACCCCCCGCTCTGTCCCCAGGCTACGTGGGCGCCGCCACGGTGGGGCGCGGCCGCCTGGTGGTTCCTCTACGCCGAGGACGGTCCCCCGGGTCAGCTACCACCAGCTGGTGAGTCCTGGGCCACCGTGGTGGCCACCGCGTCCCCTGGGTGGCCCCAAGGTCCTCCTGGTGGCCCCAAGGTCCTCAGGTGTCCCCACAGTCCCCGTGGTGGCCCCAAGGTCCTCCTGGTGGCCCCAAGGTCCCCATGAAGGTCCCTGTGGTGGCCCCAAGGTCCTCCTGGTGGCCCCAAGGTCCCCATGAAGGTCCCTGTGGTGGCCCCAAGGTCCCCCTTGGTGGCCCCAAGGTCCTCAGGTGTCCCCACAGTCCCCGTGGTGGCCCCAAGGTCCTCCTGGTGGCCCCAAGGTCCCCATGAAGGCCCCTGTGGTGGCCCCAAGGTCCCTCATGGTGGCCCCAAGGTCCTCAGGTGTCCCCACAGTCCCCGTGGTGGCCCCAAGGTCCTCCTGGTGGCCCCAAGGTCCCCATGAAGGTCCCCTGTGGTGGCCCCAAGGTCCCCCTTGGTGGCCCCAAGGTCCTCAGGTGTCCCCACAGGTCCCCGTGGTGGCCCCAAGGTCCTCCTGGTGGCCCCAAGGTCCCCATGAAGGTCCCTGTGGTGGCCCCAAGGTCCTCCTGGTGGCCCCAAGGTCCCCATGAAGGTCCCTGTGGTGGCCCCAAGGTCCCTCCTGGTGGCCCCAAGGTCCTCAGGTGTCCCCACAGTCCCGTGGTGGCCCCAAGGTCCTCCTGGTTGCCCCAAGGTCCCCATGAAGGTCCCTGTGGTGGCCCCAAGGTCCATCATGGTGGCCCCCAAGGTCCTCAGGTGGCCCCACAGTCCCCGTGGTGGCCCCAAGGTCCTCCTGGTGGCCCCAAGGTCCCCATGAAGGTCCCTGTGGTGGCCCCAAGGTCCCCCTTGGTGGCCCCAAGGTCCTCAGGTGGCCCCACAGTACCCGTGGTGGCCCCAAGGTCCCCATGAAGGTCCCTGTGGTGACCCTGGGGTCTTCCTGGTGGCCCCTGCCATCCCCACCACATCCCCAAGGTCCTTCTGGTGGCCTCAAGGTCCCCATGAAGGTCCCTGTGGTGGCCCCAAGGTCCCTGTGGTGACCTCACCATCCCCTGGTGGCCCTGGTGGCTCTGGTGGCCTTGGTGGCCCTGGTGGGGGTGGTGACCCTGGTGGCCCTAGTGGGGGTGGTGGCCCTAGTGGGGGTGGTGGCCCTGGTGGGGGTGGTGGCCCTGGTGGCCTTGGTGGCCTTGGTGGCCCTGGTGGCCCTGGTTGCCCTGGTTGCCCTGGTGGGGGTGGTGGCCCTGGTGGCCTTGGTGGCCCTGGTGGCCCTGGTGGGGGTGGTGGCCCTGGTGGCCCTGGTTGCCCTGGTGGGGGTGGTTTGCCCTGGTGGGGGTGGTGACCCTGGTGGCCCTGGTGGCCCTAGTGGGGGTGGTGGCCCTGGTTGCCCTGGTGGGGGTGGTGGCCCTGGTGGCCCCTGGTGGCCCTGGTGGCCCTGGTGGCCCTGGTGGCCCTGGTGGGGGTGGTGGCCCTGGTGGCCTTGGTGGCCCTGGTGGCCCTGGTGGCCCTGGTGGCCCTGGTGGGGGTGGTGGCCCTGGTGGCCCTGGTGGGGGTGGTGGCCCTGGTGGCCCTGGTGGCCCTGGTGGGGGTGGTGGCCCTGGTGGCCCTGGTGGCCCTGGTGGCCCTGGTGGCCGCGGTGACGCCCCTCCCCCCGCAGACGCACTTCATGCAGTGCACGGAGCACAACGTGGAGTTCGAGGGGCTGGACTGCGAATCTTCGAGTCGCCGGTGCCCATGACCATGGCGCTCTCCGTCCTCGTCACCATCGAGATGTGCAACGCGCTCAACAGGGTACGGGCCACCGGCACCTTCACCACCACCTTCACCACCTTCACCACCTTCACCTTCATCACCATCACCACCACCTTCTCCTTCATCACCTTCACCACCACCTTCATCACCTTCACCACCTTCACCTTCATCACCTTCACCTTCACCTTCACCTTCATCACCTTCACCTTCACCTTCTCCTTCATCACCATCACCACCTTCATCACCTTCACCACCACCTTCATCACCACCTTCATCACCTTCACCACCTTCACCTTCATCACCATCACCTTCACCTTCTCCTTCATCACCTTCACCTTCTCCTTCATCACCTTCACCACCTTCACCTTCATCACCATCACCTTCACCTTCTCCTTCATCACCTTCACCACCACCTTCACCACCACCTCATCACCTTCACCACCTTCACCTTCATTCACCATCACCACCACCTTCTCCTTCATCACCTTCACCACCACCATTCATCACCTTCACCACCACCTTCACCACCACCTTCATCACCTTCACCACCGTCACCTTCATCACCATCACCTTCACCTTCTCCTTCATCACCTTCATCACCACCTTCATCACCTTCACCACCACCTTCATCACCTTCACCT
Organism: Falco biarmicus; assembly: GCF_023638135.1. NCBI lineage: Eukaryota > Metazoa > Chordata > Aves > Falconiformes > Falconidae > Falco > Falco biarmicus. The sequence goes on from NW_026611962.1 coordinate 25,244, forward strand.
TCATCACCATCACCTTCACCTTCTCCTTCATCACCATCACCTTCACCTTCTCCTTCATCACCTTCATCACCTTCACCACCACCTTCACCACCACCTTCACCACCACCTTCACCACCACCTTCGTCACCTTCACCTTCACCTTCATCACCTTCATCACCACCTTCATCACCTTCACCTTCATCACCACCTTCATCACCTTCATGACCACCTTCACCACCACCTTCATCACCATCACCTTCATCACCATCACCACCACCTTCATCACCTTCACCTTCATCACCATCACCACCACCTTCACCTTCATCACCATCACCACCACCTTCACCTTCACCACGTTCACCACCACGTTCACCACCACCTTCACCACCACCTTCATCACCTTCGTCACCACCTTCATCACCTTCACCTTCATCACCACCTTCATCACCACCTTCATCATCACCATCACCTTCACCTTCATCACCATCACCTTCACCTTCATCACCATCACCTTCACCTTCATCACCTTCACCTTCACCTTCGTCACCTTCACCTTCACCTTCACCTTTGTCACCTTCACCTTCACCTTCATCACCATCAACACCACCTTCACCATCACCGTCATCATCAACACCACCACCACCATCACCACCTTCATCACCACCACCATCATCATCACCACCACCATCATCATCACCATCACCACCACCTTGATCTTCATCACCATCAACACCATCACCACCTTCATCACCACCGTCAACACCACCATCACCTTCACCTTCATCGCCATCATCACCATCACCACCTTGATCTTCATCACCATCAACACTCACCACCTTCATCACCATCATCATCACCACCACCTGTCACCTTCATCACCACCACCGTCACCACCATCATCACCAGCAACATCACCACCACCACAACCATCACCTTCACCACCACCGTCACCACCTTCATCACCACCACCATCATCATCACCACCACCAACAACAACACCACCACCTTCACCTTCACCATCACCTTCACCAACACTGCCATCATCACCACCACCAACCACCACCACCGTCATCATCTCCACCGTCACCACCGCCATCGTCTTCACCTTCACCACCACCACCAAGACCCCCACCAGCACCATCAAGCCCATCATCATCACCTTCAAGACCATCAAGACCACCAAGACCACCACCATCACCATCACCACCACCACCATCACCATTAAAACCATCACCATCACCTTCAAGACCATCAAGAGCACCACCACCACCACCAAGACCACCGTTGTCACCATCATCGCCATCAAAAGCACCACCAAGACCACCAAGACCACCATTAGCACCACCAAGACCATCGTTAGCACCGCCAAGACCACCAAGACCACCATTAGCACCACCAAGACCACCACCACCACCATTAGCACCATCAGGACCACCATTGTCACCACCCAGACCACCACCATCCCCACCAAGACCACCATTATCACCTCCAAAACCACCACCACCACCACCATCACCACCACCAAGACCACCACCACCACCAAGACCACCACCACCACCAAGACCACCACCACCACCAAGACCACCATTAGCACCACCAAGACCACCGTTGGCACCACCAAGACCATTATCACCACCAAAACCACAACCATCACGACCACCAAGACCACCACCATCACCATTACCACCATCAGGACCACCATTACCATCACCACCACCACCACCAAGACCACCAAGACCACCATTAGCACCATTCTCACCATCACGACCACCAAGACCACCACCATTATCACCACCAGGACCACCGTTATCACCATTATCACCACCAAAACCACCACCACCACCATCATGACCACCAAGACCACCATTATCACCACCAAGACCACCATAATCACCATCATGACCACCAAGACCACCGTTATCACCACCAAGACCACCAAGACCACCATAATCACCATCATGACCACCAAGACCACCGTTATCACCACCAAGACCACCATTATCACCATTATCACCACCAAAACCACCACCACCACCATCATGACCACCAAGACCACCATTATCACCATCATGACCACCATGACCACCATCATCACCATCATGACCACCGAGACCACCATCATCACCATCATGACCACCATTATCACCATTATCACCATCATGACCACCATGACCACCATCATCACCATCATGACCACCGAGACCACCACCACCACCATCATGACCACCAGGACCACCATTATCACCATTATCGCCATCATGACCACCATGACCACCATTATCACCACCAAGACCACCGTTATCACCACCACCACCACCAAGACCACCATTATCACCATCACGACCACCAAGACCACCATTATCACCACCAAAACCACCACCACCACCACCATGACCACCAAGACCACCCATTACCACCACCATGACCACCAAGACCACCATTACCACCACCATGACCACCATTGCCACCACCATGACCACCATTATCACCACTATCACCATCACAACCACCAAGACCACCATGACCACCACCAGGACCACCATTATCCCCACCCCCACCCCCATCCCCATGAAGACACCCACCATCCCCATCAAGACCTCCAAAACCCCTCCCCCCCCACCCCCCCACCCCCCCCTCCCCCTCCCCACCCCTCCCCCTTCGTGGTGTCCCTCCATCCCCACGTGTCCCCTCCCCCCTCTCCGCAGCCTCTCGGAGAACCAGTCGCTGGTGCGGATGCCACCGTGGGTCAACATCTTGGCTGGTGGGGTCCATCTGCCTCTCCATGTCCCTCCACTTCGTCATCCTCTACGTCGACCCGCTGCCCGTAAGGGGGGAGGGGCGGGGGCCACCGGGGGTTGGTGGCCACGGGGGGGGGGGAGGGGGGACGTGGCGTTGGGGACGGGGAGGATGGTGGCCATCAAGGTGGTGGCCGTGGGGGTTGGTGGCCATCAGCGTTGGGTTGGTGGCCATCACCGTTGGGTTGGTGGCCTTGGGGATGGTGGCCATGGGGTTGATTGATGGCCATGGGGGTTGGTGGCCATGGGGGTTGGTGGCCATGGGGTTGGTGGCCATCAGCGTTGGGTTGGTGGCCATCACCATTGGGTTGGTGGCCTTGGGGATGGTGGCCATGGGGGTTGGTGGCCATGGGGTTGATTGATGTCCATGGGGGTTGGTGGCCATGGGGGTTGGTGGCCATGGGGTTGGTGGCCATCAGCGTTGGGTTGGTGGCCATCACCGTTGGGTTGGTGGCCATGGGGTTGATTGATGTCCATGGGGGTTGGTGGCCATGGGGGTTGGTGGCCATGGGGTTGGTGGCCCATGGGGTTGGTGGCCATCAGCGTTGGGTTGGTGGCCATCAGCGTTGGGTTGGTGGCCATGGGGTTGGTGGCTGTGGGGGTGGTGGCCATGGGGGTTGGTGGCCATTGGGTTGGTGGCCATCAGCGTTGGGTTGGTGGCCATGGGGGTGGTGGCCATGGGGGTGGTGGCCATGGGGGTTGGTGGCCATCAGCGTTGGGTTGGTGGCCATCAGCGTTGGGTTGGTGGCCATGGGGGTGGTGGCCATGGGGTTGGTGGCCATGGGGGTTGGTGGCCATCAGCGTTGGTTGGTGGCCATGGGGTTGATGTCCATGGGGTTGGTGGCCATCCCCGTTGGGTTGGTGGCCATGGGGTTGATGTCCATGGGGTTGGTGGCCATCCCCGTTGGGTTGGTGGCCATGGGGTTGATGTCCATGGGGTTGGTGGCCATCCCCCTTGGGTTGGTGGCCATGGGGTTGATGTCCGTGGGGTTGGTGGCCATCCCCGTTGGGTTGGTGGCCATGGGCTTGATGTCTGTGGGTTGGTGGCCATCCCCGTTGGGTTGGTGGCCATGGGGGTGGTGTCCATGGGGTTGGTGGCCATCCCCTTGGGTTGGTGGCCATCACCATTGGGTCGGTGGCCATGGGGTTGATGTCCATGGGTGTGGTGGCCATCCCCTTGGGTTGGTGGCCATGGGGTTGATGTCCATGGGGTTGGTGGCCATCCCCGTTGGGTTGGTGGCCATGGGCTTGATGTCTGTGGGGTTGGTGGCCATCCCTGTTGGGTTGGTGGCCATGGGGTTGATGTCCATGGGTGTGGTGGCCATCACCACGGGGTTGGTGGCCATGGGGTTGATGTCCCATGGGGTTGGTGGCCATCCCCGTTGGGTTGGTGGCCATGGGGTTGATGTCCATGGGGTTGGTGGCCATCCCCTTGGGTTGGTGGCCATCACCATGGGGTCGGTGGCCATGGGGTTGATGTCCATGGGTGTGGTGGCCATCACCATTGGGTTGATGTCCATGGGTGTGGTGGCCATCACCATGGGGTTGGTGGCCATGGGGGTGGTGTCCATGGGGTTGGTGGCCATCCCTGTTGGGTGGTGACCACACGGGGGTTGGTAGCCCCCACCGTGGGCTGGGTGGCCGCGGGGGCTGGGTGCCCCCTCCCCCCGCCCTGAGCCGCTGCCCCTCCCCCCCCCCCCCCCCCCAGATGATCTTCAAGCTGACGCCGCTGGACCTGCCCCACTGGCTGATGGTGCTGAAGATCTCGGGCCCCGTCATCCTCATGGACGAGGCGCTCAAGTTCGTCGCCAGGAACTACCTGGAGGGTGAGGAGACACCCCCCGCCCCTCCCCCACCCCCACCCCCACCCCCACCCCCACCCCCGGGGCCACCTGCCCCTCCCCCCACCTCCCCGGGCCACCACCAGCCAGCTCCATGGTCCCACCGCCGTCTCCATGTCCCCGCCCCCGTGGCCCCACCATCTCCTGGTCCCCACCATCTCCACGTCCCCACCACCATCTCCTGGTCCCCACCATCTCCACGTCCCCACCACCGTGTCCCCCATTGTCCCCACCACCATCGCCCCACCATCTCCTGGTCCCCACCATCTCCACGTCCCCACCACCGTGTCCCCATTGTCCCCACCACCATCTCCCCACCATCTCCTGGTCACCCCCATCTCCACGTCCCCACCATCTCCACGTCCCCACCACCGTGTCCCCATTGTCCCCACCACCATCTCCCCACCATCTCCTGGTCCCCACCATCTCCACGTCCCCACCACCGTGTCCCCATTGTCCCCACCACCATCTCCTGGTCCCCACCATCTCCACGTCCCCCACCACCGTGTCCCCATTGTCCCCACCACTATCGCCCCACCATCTCCTGGTCCCCACCATCTCCACGTCCCCACCACCGTGTCCCCATTGTCCCCACCACCATCTCCCCACCATCTCCTGGTCACCCCCATCTCCACGTCCCCACCATCTCCACGTCCCCACCACTGTGTCCCCATTGTCCCCACCACCATCTCCTGGTCCCCACCATCTCCACGTCCCCACCACCGTGTCCCCATTGTCCCCACCACCATCGCCCCACCATCTCCTGGTCCCCACCATCTCCACGTCCCCCACCACCGTGTCCCCATTGTCCCCACCACCATCTCCCCACCATCTCCTGGTCCCCACCATCTCCACGTCCCCACCACCGTGTCCCCATTGTCCCCACCACCATCTCCCCACCATCTCCTGGTCACCCCCATCTCCACGTCCCCACCACGGTGTCCCCATTGTCCCCACCACCATCTCCCCACCATCTCCAGGTCCCCCACCACTGTGTCCCCATTGTCCCCCACCACCATCTCCCCACCATCTCCTGGTCCCCACCATCTCCACGTCCCCACCACCGTGTCCCCATTGTCCCCACCACCATCTCCCCACCATCTCCTGGTCCCCACCATCTCCACGTCCCCACCACCGTGTCCCCATTGTCCCACCACCATCTCCCCACCATCTCCTGGTCACCCCCATCTCCACGTCCCCACCACGGTGTCCCCATTGTCCCCCACCACCATCTCCCCACCATCTCCAGGTCCCCACCACTGTGTCCCCATTGTCCCCACCACCATCTCCCCACCATCTCCTGGTCCCCACCATCTCCACGTCCCCACCACCGTGTCCCCATTGTCCCCACCACCATCTCCCCACCATCTCCTGGTCACCCCCATCTCCACGTCCCCACCACTGTGTCCCCATTGTCCCCACCACCATCTCCCCACCATCTCCTGGTCACCCCCATCTCCACGTCCCCACCACTGTGTCCCCATTGTCCCCACCCCCATCTCCTGGTCCCCACCATCTCCACGTCCCCACCACCATGTCCCCATGTCCCCGTTGTCCCCACCCCCACCTCCTGGTCCCCACCGTGTCCCCATTGTCCCCACCATCTCCTGGTCACCCCCATCTCCACGTCCCCACCATCTCCTGGTCCCCACCATCTCCTGGTCACCCCCATCTCCACGTCCCCACCCCCATCTCCACGTCCCCACCACCATGTCCCCATTGTCCCCGTTGTCCCCCACCACCATCTCCCCACCATCTCCATGTCCCCACCATCTCCTGGTCACCCCCATCTCCACGTCCCCACCATCTCCACGTCCCCACCACCGTGTCCCCATTGTCCCCACCACCATCTCCCCACCATCTCCTGGTCCCCACCATCTCCACGTCCCCACCACCGTGTCCCCATTGTCCCCACCACCATCTCCCCACCATCTCCTGGTCCCCACCATCTCCACGTCCCCACCACCGTGTCCCCATTGTCCCCACCACCATCTCCCCACCATCTCCTGGTCACCCCCATCTCCACGTCCCCACCACGGTGTCCCCCATTGTCCCCACCACCATCTCCCCACCATCTCCAGGTCCCCACCACTGTGTCCCCATTGTCCCCACCACCATCTCCCCACCATCTCCTGGTCCCCACCATCTCCACGTCCCCACCACCGTGTCCCCATTGTCCCCACCACCATCTCCCCACCATCTCCTGGTCACCCCCATCTCCACGTCCCCACCACTGTGTCCCCATTGTCCCCACCACCATCTCCCCCACCATCTCCTGGTCACCCCCATCTCCACGTCCCCACCACTGTGTCCCCATTGTCCCCACCCCCATCTCCTGGTCCCCACCATCTCCACGTCCCCACCACCATGTCCCCATGTCCCCGTTGTCCCCACCCCCACCTCCTGGTCCCCACCGTGTCCCCATTGTCCCCACCATCT
>NW_026611963.1:0-32264 GCF_023638135.1 Falco biarmicus
CACAGCCCAGAAGAGCTTGTCACAGACCACCACAGCCCGTCCCAGCCCACCACAGCCCACTACGGCCCACCACAGCCCGTCCCAGCCCACCACAGCCCGTCCCAGCCCACCACAGCCCGTCCCAGACCACCACAGCCTCTCACAGCACACCACAGCCCGTAACAGCCCACCACAGCAAGTACCAGCCCTTCCCAGCCCACCACGGCCCGTCCCAGACGACCACAGCCCGTCCCAGCCCACCACAGCCCACCACAGCCCGTCCCAGCCCACCAGAGCCCGTCCCAGCCCACCAGAGCCCGTCCCAGCCTGTTTCAGCCCACCACGGCTAACCACGGCCTGTCCCGGCCCACCACGGCCAACCACGGTCAACCATGGCCCACCAGAGCACACCACGGCCCACCACGGCCCTTCCCAGTCCACCACAGCCCACCACGGCCTGTCCCAGCCCACCACGGCCTGTCCCAGCCCACCACGGCCCGTCGCAGCCCACCACGGCCCGTCCCAGCCCACCACGGCCCGTCCCAGCCCACCACGGCCCATCACAGCCCACCACAGTTCACCACAGCCCGTCCTAGCCCAGCACGGCCCGTCCCAGCCCACCACGGACCACCACGGCCCATCTCAGCCCACTACAGCCTGTCCAAGCCCAGCACAGCCCTCCACAACCCTCCACAGCCCGTCCCAACCCTCCACAGCTCATCCCAGCCTACCACAGCCCGTCGCAGCCCAACACAGCTTATCCCAGCCCACCGAAACCCGTCCCAGCCCACTGCAACCCGTCCCAGCCCACCACAGCCCACCACAGGTCACCACAGCCCACCACCGGTCACCACAGCCCACCACAGGTCACCACAGCCTGTTTCAGCCCACCACGGCAAACCACGGCCCGTCTCAGCTCACCACGGCCCACCACAGCTCGTCCCAGATAAACACGGCGCACCACAGCCCACCACAGCCCGTCCCGGCCCACCACAGCCCGTCACAGCCCGTCCCAGCTCTCCACAACACACCGCAGCCCGTCCCAGCCCACCACAGCCCGTCCCAGCCCACCACAGCCCACCACAGCCCGTCCCAGCCCACCACAGCTCACCACGGCCCGTCCCAGCCCGTCCCAGCCCACGACAGCTCGTCCCAGCCCACGACAGTCCGTCCCAGCCCACCAGAGCCCACCAGAGCCCACCACAGCTCGTCCTAGCCCACCACAGCCTAGAAGAGCTTGTCACAGACCACCACAGCCCGTCCAAGCCCACCACAGCCCACTACGGCCCACCACAGCCCGTCCCAGCCCACCACAGCCCGTCCCAGACCACCACAGCCTCTCACAGCACACCACAGCCCGTAACAGCCCACCACAGCAAGTACCAGCCCTTCCCAGCCCACCACGGCCCGTCCCAGACGACCACAGCCCGTCCCAGCCCACCACAGCCCACCACAGCCCGTCCCAGACGACCACAGCCCGTCCCAGCCCACCAGAGCCTGTCCCAGCCCACCAGAGCCCGTCCCAGCCTGTTTCAGCCCACCACGGCTAACCACGGCCTGTCCCGGCCCACCACGGCCAACCACGGTCAACCATGGCCCACCAGAGCACACCACGGCCCACCACGGCCCTTCCCAGTCCACCACAGCCCACCACGGCCTGTCCCAGCCCACCACGGCCTGTCCCAGCCCACCACGGCCCATCACAGCCCACCACAGTTCACCACAGCCCGTCCTAGCCCAGCACGGCCCGTCCCAGCCCACCACGGACCACCACGGCCCATCTCAGCCCACCACAGCCTGTCCAAGCCCAGCAGAGCCCTCCACAACCCTCCACAGCCCGTCCCAACCCTCCACAGCTCATCCCAGCCTACCACAGCCCGTCGCAGCCCAACACAGCTTATCCCAGCCCACCGAAACCCGTCCCAGCCCACTGCAACCCGTCCCAGCCCACCACAGCCCACCACAGGTCACCACAGCCCACCACCGGTCACCACAGCCCACCACAGGTCACCACAGCCTGTTTCAGCCCACCACGGCAAACCACGGCCCGTCTCAGCCCACCACGGCCCACCACAGCTCGTCCCAGATAAACACGGCGCACCACAGCCCACCACAGCCCGTCCCGGCCCACCACAGCCCGTCACAGCCCGTCCCAGCTCTCCACAACACACCGCAGCCCGTCCCAGCCCACCACAGCCCGTCCCAGCCCACCACAGCCCACCACAGCCCGTCCCAGCCCACCACAGCTCACCACAGACCGTCCCAGCCCACCACAGCCCGTCCCAGCTTGTCCCAGACCACCACAGCCTCTCACAGCACACCACAGCCCGTAACAGCCCACCACAGCAAGTACCAGACCGTCCCAGCCCACCACGGCCCGTCTCAGCCCACCACGGCCCGTCTCAGCTCACCACAACCCGTCCCAGACGACCACAGCCCGTCCCAGCCCACCACAGCCCACCACAGCCCGTCCCAGCCCACCAGAGCCCGTCCCAGCCCACCAGAGCCCGTCCCAGCCTGTTTCAGCCCACCACGGCTAACCACGGCCTGTCCCGGCCCACCACGGCCAACCACGGTCCACCATGGCCCACCAGAGCACACCACGGCCCACCACGGCCCTTCCCAGTCCACCACAGCCCACCACAGCCTGTCCCAGCCCACCACGGCCCGTCCCAGCCCACCACGGCCCGTCGCAGCCCACCACGGCCCGTCGCACCCCACCATGGCCCGTCCCAGCCCACCACGGCCCATCACAGCCCACCACAGTTCACCACAGCCCGTCCTAGCCCAGCACGGCCCGTCCCAGCCCACCACGGACCACCACGGCCCATCTCAGCCCACCACAGCCTGTCCAAGCCCAGCACAGCCCTCCACAACCCTCCACAGCCCGTCCCAACCCTCCACAGCTCATCCCAGCCTACCACAGCCCGTCGCAGCCCAACACAGCTTATCCCAGCCCACCGCAGCCCGTCCCAGCCCACCGCAGCCCGTCCTAGCCCACCGAAACCTGTCCCAGCCCACCGCAACCCGTCCCAGCCCACCACAGCCCAACACAGGTCACCACAGCCCACCACAGGTCACCACAGCCTGTTTCAGCCCACCACGGCAAACCACGGCCCGTCCCAGCCCACCACGGCCCGCCATGGCCCACCACAGCTCGTCCCAGATAAACACAGCACACCACAGCCCACCACGGCCCGTCCCGGCCCACCACAGCCCGTCCCAGCTTACCACAGCCCACCACAGCCCGTCCCAGCCCACCACAGCCCGTCCCAGCTTACCACAGCCCACCACAGACCGTCCCAGCCCACCACAGACCATCCCAGCCCACCACGGCCCGTCCCAGCCCACCACTGCCCGTCCCAGCCCACCACGGCCCGTCGCAGCCCGTCCCAGCCCACGACAGCCCATCCCAGCCCACGACAGTCCGTCCCAGCCCACCAGAGCCCACCACAGCTCGTCCCAGCCCACCACAGCCCAGAAGAGCTTGTCACAGACCACCACAGCCCGTCCAAGCCCACCACAGCCCACTACGGCCCACCACAGCCCGTCCCAGCCCACCACAGACCGTCCCAGACCACCACAGCCTCTCACAGCACACCACAGCCCGTAACAGCCCACCACAGCAAGTACCAGCCCTTCCCAGCCCACCACGGCCCGTCCCAGACGACCACAGCCCGTCCCAGCCCACCACAGCCCACCACAGCCCGTCCCAGCCCACCAGAGCCCGTCCCAGCCCACCAGAGCCCGTCCCAGCCTGTTTCAGCCCACCACGGCTAACCACGGCCTGTCCCGGCCCACCACAGCCAACCACGGTCAACCATGGCCCACCAGAGCACACCACGGCCCACCACGGCCCTTCCCAGTCCACCACAGCCCACCACGGCCTGTCCCAGCCCACCACGGCCTGTCCCAGCCCACCACGGCCCATCACAGCCCACCACAGTTCACCACAGCCCGTCCTAGCCCAGCACGGCCCGTCCCAGCCCACCACGGACCACCACGGCCCATCTCAGCCCACCACAGCCTGTCCAAGCCCAGCACAGCCCTCCACAACCCTCCACAGCCCGTCCCAACCCTCCACAGCTCATCCCAGCCTACCACAGCCCGTCGCAGCCCAACACAGCTTATCCCAGCCCACCGAAACCCGTCCCAGCCCACTGCAACCCGTCCCAGCCCACCACAGCCCACCACAGGTCACCACAGCCCACCACCGGTCACCACAGCCCACCACAGGTCACCACAGCCTGTTTCAGCCCACCACGGCAAACCACGGCCCGTCTCAGCCCACCACGGCCCACCACAGCTCGTCCCAGATAAACACGGCGCACCACAGCCCACCACAGCCCGTCCCGGCCCACCACAGCCCGTCACAGCCCGTCCCAGCTCTCCACAACACACCGCAGCCCGTCCCAGCCCACCACAGCCCGTCCCAGCCCACCACAGCCCACCACAGCCCGTCCCAGCCCACCACAGCTCACCACAGACCGTCCCAGCCCACCACAGCCCGTCCCAGCTTGTCCCAGACCACCACAGCCTCTCACAGCACACCACAGCCCGTAACAGCCCACCACAGCAAGTACCAGCCCGTCCCAGCCCACCACGGCCCGTCTCAGCCCACCACGGCCCGTCTCAGCTCACCACAACCCGTCCCAGACGACCACAGCCCGTCCCAGCCCACCACAGCCCACCACAGCCCGTCCCAGCCCACCACGGCCCGTCCCAGCCCACCAGAGCCCGTCCCAGCCCACCAGAGCCCGTCCCAGCCTGTTTCAGCCCAGCACGGCTAACCACGGCCTGTCCCGGCCCACCACGGCCAACCACGGTCCACCATGGCCCACCAGAGCACACCACGGCCCACCACGGCCCTTCCCAGTCCACCACAGCCCACCACAGCCTGTCCCAGCCCACCACGGCCCGTCCCAGCCCACCACGGCCCGTCGCAGCCCACCACGGCCCGTCGCACCCCACCATGGCCCGTCCCAGCCCACCACGGCCCATCACAGCCCACCACAGTTCACCACAGCCCGTCCTAGCCCAGCACGGCCCGTCCCAGCCCACCACGGACCACCACGGCCCATCTCAGCCCACCACAGCCTGTCCAAGCCCAGCACAGCCCTCCACAACCCTCCACAGCCCGTCCCAACCCTCCACAGCTCATCCCAGCCTACCACAGCCCGTCGCAGCCCAACACAGCTTATCCCAGCCCACCGCAGCCCGTCCCAGCCCACCGCAGCCCGTCCTAGCCCACCGAAACCCGTCCCAGCCCACCGCAACCCGTCCCAGCCCACCACAGCCCACCACAGGTCACCACAGCCCACCACAGGTCACCACAGCCTGTTTCAGCCCACCACGGCAAACCACGGCCCGTCCCAGCCCACCACGGCCCGCCATGGCCCACCACAGCTCGTCCCAGATAAACACGGCACACCACAGCCCACCACGGCCCGTCCCGGCCCACCACAGCCCGTCCCAGCCCTCCACAGCCCACCACAGACCGTCCCAGCCCACCACAGCCCGTCCCAGCTTACCACAGCCCACCACAGACCGTCCCAGCCCACCACAGACCATCCCAGCCCACCACGGCCCGTCCCAGCCCACCACTGCCCGTCCCAGCCCACCACGGCCCGTCCCAGCCCGTCCCAGCCCACGACAGCCCATCCCAGCCCACGACAGTCCGTCCCAGCCCACCAGAGCCCACCACAGCTCGTCCCAGCCCACCACAGCCCAGAAGAGCTTGTCACAGACCACCACAGCCCGTCCCAGCCCACCACAGCCCACTACGGCCCACCACAGCCCGTCCCAGCCCACCACAGACCGTCCCAGACCACCACAGCCTCTCACAGCACACCACAGCCCGTAACAGCCCACCACATCAAGTACCAGCCCGTCCCAGCCCACCACGGCCCACCACAGCCCACCACAGCCCACCACAGCCCGTCCCAGCCCACCAGAGCCCGTCCCAGCCCACCACAGCCCGTCCCAGCCTGTTTCAGCCCACCACGGCTAACCACGGCCTGTCCCGGCCCACCACGGCCAACCACGGTCAACCATGGCCCACCAGAGCACACCACGGCCCACCACGGCCCTTCCCAGTCCACCACAGCCCACCACGGCCTGTCCCAGCCCACCACAACCCGTCCCAGCCCACCACGGCCCGTCGCAGCCCACCACGGCCCATCCCAGCCCACCACGGCCCGTCCCAGCCCACCACAGTTCACCACAGCCCGTCCTAGCCCAGCACGGCCCGTCCCAGCCCACCACGGACCACCACGGCCCATCTCAGCCCACCACAGCCTGTCCAAGCCCAGCACAGCCCTCCACAACCCTCCACAGCCCGTCCCAACCCTCCACAGCTCATCCCAGCCTACCACAGCCCGTCGCAGCCCAACACAGCTTATCCCAGCCCACCGAAACCCGTCCCAGCCCACTGCAACCCGTCCCAGCCCACCACAGCCCACCACAGGTCACCACAGCCCACCACCGGTCACCACAGCCCACCACAGGTCACCACAGCCTGTTTCAGCCCACCACGGCAAACCACGGCCCGTCCCAGCCCACCACGGCCCACCACAGCTCGTCCCAGATAAACACGGCGCACCACAGCCCACCACGGCCCGTCCCGGCCCACCACAGCCCGTCACAGCCCGTCCCAGCTCTCCACAACACACCGCAGCCCGTCCCAGCCCACCACAGCCCACCACGGCCCACGAAAGCCCACCACAGCCCACCACAGCCCGTCCCAGCCCACCACTAAGCCGTCCTAGCCCACCACAGACCCCCTGAGCCCGTCTCAGCTCACCACAGCCTATCCCAGCCCAACACGGCCCACCACAGCACACCACGGCCCACCGCAGCCTATCCCAACCCGTCCCAGCCCACCACGGCCCGTCCCAGCCCACCACGGCCCGTCCCAGCCCACCACGGCCCGTCCCAGCCCGTCCCAGCCCACGACAGCCCGTCCCAGCCCACCAGAGCCCGTCCCAGCCCACCACAGCCCGTCCCAGCCCACCAGAGCCCACCAGAGCCCACCACAGCTCGTCCCAGCCCACCAGAGCCCACCACAGCTTGTCCCAGCCCACCAGAGCCCACCAGAGCCCACCACAGCTCGTCCCAGCCCACCAGAGCCCACCACAGCTTGTCCCAGCCCACCACAGCCCGTCCCAGCCCACCAGAGCCCGTCCCAGCCCACCACAGCCCGTCCCAGCCCACCAGAGCCCACCAGAGCCCACCACAGCCCGTCCCAGCCCACCAGAGCCCACCACAGCTTGTCCCAGCCCACCACAGCCCGTCCCAGCCAACCACGGCCCGTCCCAGCCCACCACGGCCCACCCCAGCCCACCACGGCCCGTCCCAGCCCACCACGGCCTGTCCCAGCCCACCACGGCCCATCACAGCCCACCACAGTTCACCACAGCCCGTCCTAGCCCAGCACGGCGCGTCCCAGCCCACCACGGACCACCACGGCCCATCTCAGCCCACCACAGCCTGTCCAAGCCCAGCACAGCCCTCCACAACCCTCCACAGCCCGTCCCAACCCTCCACAGCTCATCCCAGCCTACCACAGCCCGTCGCAGCCCAACACAGCTTATCCCAGCCCACCGCAGCCCGTCCCAGCCCACCGCAGCCCGTCCTAGCCCACCGAAACCCGTCCCAGCCCACCGCAACCCGTCCCAGCCCACCACAGCCCACCACCGGTCACCACAGCCCACCACAGGTCACCACAGCCTGTTTCAGCCCACCACGGCAAACCACGGCCCGTCCCAGCCCACCACGGCCCGCCATGGCCCACCACAGCTCGTCCCAGACAAACACGGCGCACCACAGCCCACCACGGCCCGTCCCAGCCCACCACAGCCCGTCCCAGCACACCACAGCCCACCACAGCCCATCACAGCCCACCACAGCCCGTCCCAGCTTACCACAGCCCACCACAGACCGTCACAGCCCACCACAGCCCGTCCCAGCCCACCACAGCCCGTCTCAGCCCACCACAGCCTGTCCCAGCCTGTCCCAGCTCGTCCAAGCCTGTCCCAGACCCCCAGAGCCCGTCGCAGCCCACCACAGCCCACCACAGCCCGTCCCAGCCCACCACGGCCCACGAAAGCCCACCACGGCCCACCACAGCCCGTCCCAGCCCACCACAAGCCGTCCTAGCCCATCACAGACCTCCAGAGCCCGTCTCAGCTCACCACAGCCTATCCCAGCCCACCACGGCCCACCACAGCACACCACGGCCCACTGCAGCCTTTCCCAACCCGTCCCAGCCCACCACGGCCCGTCCCAGCCCACCACGGCCCGTCCCAGTCCACCACGGCCCGTCCCAGCCAGTCCCAGCCCACGACAGCCCGTCCCAGCCCGCCACAGCCCGTTCCAGCCCACCACAGCCCGTCCCAGCCCACCACAGCCCGTCCCAGCTCGTCCCAGACCACCACAGCACACCACAGCCCGTAACAGCCCACCACAGCAAGTACCAGCCCCTCCCAGCCCACCACGGCCCGTCTCAACTTACCACAGCCCACCACAGACCGTCCCAGCCCACCACAGCCCGTCCCAGCCCCTCCCAGCCCGTGTCAGCCCACCACAGCCTGTCCCAGCCTGTCCCAGCTCGTCCAAGCCTGTCCCAGACCCCCAGAGCCCGTCGCAGCCCACCACAGCCCGTCACAGCCCGTCCCAGCTCTCCACAACCCACCGCAGCCCGTCCCAGCCCACCACGGCCCACGAAAGCCCACCACAGCCCACCACAGCCCGTCCCAGCCCACCACAAGCCGTCGTAGCCCACCACAGACCTCCAGAGCCCGTCTCAGCTCACCAGAGCCTATCCCAGCCCACCACGGCCCACCGCAGCCGATCCCAACCCGTCCCAGCCCACCACTACCCGTCCCAGCCCGTCCCAGCCCGTCCCAACCCTCCAAAGCCCGTCCCAGCACACCACAGCCCACCACAGCCCATCACAGCCCACCACAGCCCGTCCCAGCTTACCACAGCCCACACCAGACTGTCCCAGCCCACCACAGCCCGTCCCAGCCCACCACAGCCCATCCCAGCCCACCACAGCCCGTCCCAGCCCACCACTGCCCGTCCCAGCCCACCACTGCCCGTCCCAGCCCGTCCCAGCCCGTCCCAACCCACCACAGCCCGTCCCAGCCCACCACAGCCCACCACAGCCCACCGCAGCCCAGCCCAGCCCACCACGGCCCGTCCCAACCCGTGCCAACCCGTCACAACACACCACAGCCCACCACAGCCCGTCCCTACCCACCACAGCGTGTCCCAACCCACCACAGCCCACCACAGCCCTTCAGAACCCACCACAGCCCACCACAGCCCGTCCCAGCCCACCACAGCACGTCCCAGGCCACCACAGACCACCACAGCCCACCACAGCCCGTGAAGCCCACCACAGCCCGCCTCAGCCCACTACAGCCCGTCCCAGCCCACCACAGCCCACCAGAGCCCGTCCCAGCCCACCACAGCGCGTCCCAGCCCACCAGAGCCCACCAGAGCCCACCACAGCTCGTCCCAGCCCACCAGAGCCCACCACAACTTGTCCCAGCCCACCACAGCCCGTCCCAGCCCACCACGGCCCGTCCCAGCCCACCACAGCCCGTCCCAGCCCACCACGGCCCACCACAGCCCACCACGGCCCATCCGGGCCCAACACAGCCCACCAAGGCGCACCACAGCCCATCCCAGCCCATTACAGCCTGTCCCAGACCACCACATCCCATCTCAGCCCACCACAGCCCGTCCCAGCCCACCATAACCGACCACAGCCCACCACAGCCCACCACGGCCGACCACAGCCCACCACGGCAGACCACAGTCCACCACGGCCCATCCAAGCCCACCACGGCCCATCCAAGCCTACCACGGTCCACCACGGCACGTCCCAGCCCACCACAGAGCACCACAGCCCGTCCCTGCCCGTCCCAGCCCACCACAGTATGTCCCAGACCACCAGAGCCCGTCCCAGCCCACCACAGCCCGTCCCAGCCCACCACAGCCCACCACGCCCCGTGCCAACCCACCAGAGCCCGTCCCAGCTCACCACAGCCCACCACAGCCCGTCCCAGACCACAAGAGGTCGTCCCAGCCCACCACTAACCCACCAAAGCCTGTCCCCGCCCACCACAGCCCGTCCCAGCCAACCACAGCGCACCACAGCCTGCCCCAACCCACCTGAGCCCGTCCCAGCTTACCACAGCCCACCACAGCCCGTCACAGCCCGTCCCAGCCCTTCCCAGCCCGTCCCAGCCCACCACGGCCGCCGCAGACCATCAGAGCCCGTCCCAGCCCACCACAATCCCGTCCCAGCCCACTATAGCCCGTCCCAGCCCACCACAACCCGTTCTAGCTCACTACAGCCCACCACAGCGCACCAGAGTCTGTCCCGGCCCACCAGAGCCTGTCCCAGCCCACCACAGCCCGTCCCAGCCCACCGCAGCCCGCCACGGCCCGTCCCAGCCCACCACAGCCCATTCCAGACCACCAGAGCCCTTCACAGTTCACCACAGCCCACCACAGCCCGTCCAATTTCACCACAGCCCGTCTCAGCTCACCACAACCCACCATAGCCCGTCCCAGCCCACCGCAGCCTATCCCAACCCGTCCCAGCCCACCACGGCCCGTCCCAGCCCACCACGGCCCGTCCCAGCCCGTCCCAGCCCACGACAGCTTGTCCCAGCCCACGACAGTCCGTCCCAGCCCACCACAGCCCACCACAGCCCACCACAGCCCGTCCCAGCCCACCACAGCCCGTCCCAGCCTGTCCCGGCCCACCACGGCCAACCACGGTCCACCATGGCCCACCAGAGAACACCACGGCCCACCACGGCCCTTCTCAGTCCACCACAGCCCACCACAGCCTGTCCCAGCCCACCACGGCCCGTCCCAGCCCACCACGGCCCACCCCAGCCCACCACGGCCCGTCCCAGCCCACCACGGCCCATCACAGCCCACCACAGTTCACCACAGCCCGTCCTAGCCCAGCATGGCCCGTCCCAGCCCACCACGGACCACCACGGCCCATCTCAGCCCACCACAGCCTGTCCAAGCCCAGCACAGCCCTCCACAACCCTCCACAGCCCGTCCCAACCCTCCACAGCTCATCCCAGCCTACCACAGCCCGTCGCAGCCCAACACAGCTTATCCCAGCCCACCGAAACCCCTCCCAGCCCACCACAGCCCACCACAGGTCACCACAGCCCACCACCGGTCACCACAGCCCACCACCGGTCACCACAGCCTGTTTCAGCCCACCACGGTAAACCACGGCCCGTCCCAGCCCACCACGGCCCGCCATGGCCCACCACAGCTCGTCCCAGATAAACACGGCGCACCACAGCCCACCACGGCCCGTCCCGGACCACCACAGTTCGTCCCAGCACACCACAACCCACCACAGCCCATCACAGCCCACCACAGACCGTCCCAGCCCACCACAGACCGTCCCAGCCCACCACAGCCCGTCCCAGCCGACCACAGCCCGTCCCAGCCCACCACTGCCCGTCCCAGACCACCACTGCCCGTCCCAGCCCGTCCCAACCCACCACAGCCCGTCCCAGCCCACCACAGCCCACCACAGCCCACCGCAGCCCATCCCAGCCCACCACGGCCCGTCCCAGCCCGTGCCAACCCGTCACAACACACCACAGCCCACCACAGCCCGTCCCTACCCACCTCAGCGTGTCCCAACCCACCACAGCCCACCACAGCCCTTCAGAACCCACCACAGCCCACCACAGCCCGTCCCAGCCCACCACAGCACGTCCCAGGCCACCACAGACCACCACAGCCCACCACAGCCCGTGAAGCCCACCACAGCCCGCCTCAGCCCACTACAGCCCGTCCCAGCCCACCAGAGCCCGTCCCAGCCCACCATAACCAACCACAGCCTATCCCAGCCGATCCCAGCCCACTACAGCCCGTCCCATCACACCACAGCCCACCACTGCCCGTCCCAGCCAACCACGGCCCGTCCCAGCCCAGCACAGCCCGTCCCAGCCCACCACGGCCCACCACAGCCCACCACGGCCCATCCGGGCCCAACACAGCCCACCAAGGCGCACCACAGCTCATCCCAGCCCATTACAGCCTGTCCCAGACCACCACATCCCATCTCAGCCCACCACAGCCCGTCCCAGCCCACCACAGCCCACCACGGCCGACCACAGCCCACCACGGCAGACCACAGCCCACCACGGCCCATCCAAGCCCACCACGGCCCATCCAAGCCCACCACTGTCCACCACGGCACGTCCCAGCCCACCACAGAGCACCACAGCCCGTCCCAGCCCGTCCCAGCCCACCACAGTACGTCCCAGACCACCAGAGCCCGTCCCAGCCCACCACAGCCCGTCCCAGCCCACCACAGCCCACCACGCCCCGTGCCAACCCACCAGAGCCCGTCCCAGCTCACCACAGCCCACCACAGCCCGTCCCAGACCACAAGAGGTCGTCCCAGCCCACCACTAACCCACCAAAGCCCGTCCCCGCCCACCACAGCCCGTCCCAGCCAACCACAGCGCACCACAGCCTGCCCCAACCCACCTGAGCCCGTCCCAGCTTACCACAGCCCACCACAGCCCGTCACAGCCCGTCCCAGCCCACCAGAGGTCGTCCCAGCTCACCACAACCCACCACAGCCCTTCCCAGCCCGTCCCAGCCCACCACAGCCCGTCCCAGCCCACCACGGCCGCCGCAGACCATCAGAGCCCGTCCCAGCCCACCACAATCCCGTCCCAGCCCACTATAGCCCGTCCCAGCCCACCACAACCCGTTCTAGCTCACCACAACCCACCACAGCGCACCATAGCCCACCACAGCCCACCACAGCGCACCAGAGTCTGTCCCGGCCCACCAGAGCCTGTCCCAGCCCACCACAGCCCGTCCCAGCCCACCGCAGCCCGCCACGGCCCGTCCCAGCCCACCACAGCCCATTCCAGACCACCAGAGCCCGTCCCAGTTCACCACAGCCAACCACAGCCCGTCCAATTTCACCACAGCCCGTCCCAGCCCACCACGGCCCGTCCCAGCCCGTCCCAGCCCACGACAGCTCGTCCCAGCCCACGACAGTCCGTCCCAGCCCACCAGAGCCCACCAGAGCCCACCACAGCTCGTCCCAGCCCACCACAGCCCAGAAGAGCTTGTCACAGACCACCACAGCCCGTCCAAGCCCACCACAGCCCACTACGGCCCACCACAGCCCGTCCCAGCCCACCACAGCCCGTCCCAGCCCACCACATCCCGTCCCAGACCACCACAGCCTCTCACAGCACACCACAGCCCGTAACAGCCCACCACAGCAAGTACCAGCCCGTCCCAGCCCACCACGGCCCGTCCCAGACGACCACAGCCCGTCCCAGCCCACCACAGCCCACCACAGCCCGTCCCAGCCCACCAGAGCCCGTCCCAGCCCACCAGAGCCCGTCCCAGCCTGTTTCAGCCCACCACGGCTAACCACGGCCTGTCCCGGCCCACCACGGCCAACCACGGTCAACCATGGCCCACCAGAGCACACCACGGCCCACCACGGCCCTTCCCAGTCCACCACAGCCCACCACGGCCTGTCCCAGCCCACCACAGCCTGTCCCAGCCCACCACGGCCCGTCCCAGCCCACCACTGCCCACCCCAGCCCACCACGGCCCGTCCCAGCCCACCACGGCCCGTCCCAGCCCACCACAGCCCACCACAGCCCACCGCAGCCCATCCCAGCCCACCACGGCCCGTCCCAGCCCGTGCCAACCCGTCACAACACACCACAGCCCACCACAGCCCGTCCCTACCCACCACAGCGTGTCCCAACCCACCACAGCCCACCACAGCCCTTCAGAACCCACCACAGCCCACCACAGCCCGTCCCAGCCCACCACAGCACGTCCCAGGCCACCACAGACCACCACAGCCCACCACAGCCCGTGAAGCCCACCACAGCCCGCCTCAGCCCACTACAGCCCGTCCCAGCCCACCACAGCCCACCAGAGCCCGTCCCAGCCCACCACAGCGCGTCCCAGCCCACCAGAGCCCACCAGAGCCCACCACAGCTCGTCCCAGCCCACCAGAGCCCACCACAACTTGTCCCAGCCCACCACAGCCCGTCCCAGCCCACCACGGCCCGTCCCAGCCCACCACAGCCCGTCCCAGCCCACCACGGCCCACCACAGCCCACCACGGCCCATCCGGGCCCAACACAGCCCACCAAGGCGCACCACAGCCCATCCCAGCCCATTACAGCCTGTCCCAGCCCACCACATCCCATCCCAGCCCACCACAGCCCGTCCCAGCCCACCACAACCGACCACAGCCCACCACAGCCCACCACGGCCGACCACAGCCCACCACGGCAGACCACAGTCCACCACGGCCCATCCAAGCCCACCACGGCCCATCCAAGCCTACCACGGTCCACCACGGCACGTCCCAGCCCACCACAGAGCACCACAGCCCGTCCCAGCCCGTCCCAGCCCACCACAGTATGTCCCAGACCACCAGAGCCCGTCCCAGCCCACCACAGCCCGTCCCAGCCCACCACAGCCCACCACGCCCCGTGCCAACCCACCAGAGCCCGTCCCAGCTCACCACAGCCCACCACAGCCCGTCCCAGACCACAAGAGGTCGTCCCAGCCCACCACTAACCCACCAAAGCCTGTCCCCGCCCACGACAGCCCGTCCCAGCCAACCACAGCGCACCACAGCCTGCCCCAACCCACCTGAGCCCGTCCCAGCTTACCACAGCCCACCACAGCCCGTCACAGCCCGTCCCAGCCCACCACAGCCCGTCCCAGCCCACCACGGCCGCCGCAGACCATCAGAGCCCGTCCCAGCCCACCACAATCCCGTCCCAGCCCACTATAGCCCGTCCCAGCCCACCACAACCCGTTCTAGCTCACCACAGCCCACCACAGCGCACCAGAGTCTGTCCCGGCCCACCAGAGCCTGTCCCAGCCCACCACAGCCCGTCCCAGCCCACCGCAGCCCGCCACGGCCCGTCCCAGCCCACCACAGCCCATTCCAGACCACCAGAGCCCTTCCCAGTTCACCACAGCCCACCACAGCCCGTCCAATTTCACCACAGCCCGTCTCAGCTCACCACAACCCACCATAGCCCGTCCCAGCCCACCGCAGCCTATCCCAACCCGTCCCAGCCCACCACGGCCCGTCCCAGCCCACCACGGCCCGTCCCAGCCCGTCCCAGCCCACGACAGCTCGTCCCAGCCCACGACAGTCCGTCCCAGCCCACCACCGCCCACCACAGCCCACCACAGCCCGTCCCAGCCCACCACAGCCCGTCCCAGCCTGTCCCGGCCCACCACGGCCAACCACGGTCCACCATGGCCCACCAGAGAACACCACGGCCCACCACGGCCCTTCTCAGTCCACCACAGCCCACCACAGCCTGTCCCAGCCCACCACGGCCCGTCCCAGCCCACCACGGCCCACCCCAGCCCACCACGGCCCGTCCCAGCCCACCACGGCCCATCACAGCCCACCACAGTTCACCACAGCCCGTCCTAGCCCAGCACGGCCCGTCCCAGCCCACCACGGACCACCACGGCCCATCTCAGCCCACCACAGCCTGTCCAAGCCCAGCACAGCCCTCCACAACCCTCCACAGCCCGTCCCAACCCTCCACAGCTCATCCCAGCCTACCACAGCCCGTCGCAGCCCAACACAGCTTATCCCAGCCCACCGAAACACCTCCCAGCCCACCACAGCCCACCACAGGTCACCACAGCCCACCACCGGTCACCACAGCCCACCACCGGTCACCACAGCCTGTTTCAGCCCACCACGGCAAACCACGGCCCGTCCCAGCCCACCACGGCCCGCCATGGCCCACCACAGCTCGTCCCAGATAAACACGGCGCACCACAGCCCACCACGCCCCGTCCCGGCCCACCACAGTTCTTCCCAGCACACCACAGCCCACCACAGCCCATCACAGCCCACCACAGCCCGTCCCAGCTTACCACAGCCCACCACAGACCGTCCCAGCCCACCAAAGACCGTCCCAGCCCACCACAGCCCGTCCCAGCCCACCACTGCCCGTCCCAGCCCACCACTGCCCGTCCCAGCCCGTCCCAGCCCGTCCCAACCCACCACAGCCCGTCCCAGCCCACCACAGCCCACCACAGCCCACCGCAGCCCATCCCAGCCCACCACGGCCCGTCCCAGCCCGTGCCAACCCGTCACAACACACCACAGCCCACCACAGCCCGTCCCTACCCACCACAGCGTGTCCCAACCCACCACAGCCCACCACAGCCCTTCAGAACCCACCACAGCCCACCACAGCCCGTCCCAGCCCACCACAGCACGTCCCAGGCCACCACAGACCACCACAGCCCACCACAGCCCGTGAAGCCCACCACAGCCCGCCTCAGCCCACTACAGCCCGTCCCAGCCCACCACAGCCCGTCCCAGCCCACCATAACCAACCACAGCCTATCCCAGCCGATCCCAGCCCACTACAGCCCGTCCCATCACACCACAGCCCACCACTGCCCGTCCCAGCCAACCACGGCCCGTCCCAGCCCAGCACAGCCCGTCCCAGCCCACCACGGCCCACCACAGCCCACCACGGCCCATCCGGGCCCAACACAGCCCACCAAGGCGCACCACAGCTCATCCCAGCCCATTACAGCCTGTCCCAGACCACCACATCCCATCTCAGCCCACCACAGCCCGTCCCAGCCCACCACAGCCCACCACGGCCGACCACAGCCCACCACGGCAGACCACAGCCCACCACGGCCCATCCAAGCCCACCACGGCCCATCCAAGCCCACCACTGTCCACCACGGCACGTCCCAGCCCACCACAGAGCACCACAGCCCGTCCCAGCCCGTCCCAGCCCACCACAGTACGTCCCAGACCACCAGAGCCCGTCCCAGCCCACCACAGCCCGTCCCAGCCCACCACAGCCCACCACGCCCCGTGCCAACCCACCAGAGCCCGTCCCAGCTCACCACAGCCCACCACAGCCCGTCCCAGACCACAAGAGGTCGTCCCAGCCCACCACTAACCCACCAAAGCCCGTCCCCGCCCACCACAGCCCGTCCCAGCCAACCACAGCGCACCACAGCCTGCCCCAACCCACCTGAGCCCGTCCCAGCTTACCACAGCCCACCACAGCCCGTCACAGCCCGTCCCAGCCCACCAGAGGTCGTCCCAGCTCACCACAACCCACCACAGCCCTTCCCAGCCCGTCCCAGCCCACCACAGCCCGTCCCAGCCCACCACGGCCGCCGCAGACCATCAGAGCCCGTCCCAGCCCACCACAATCCCGTCCCAGCCCACTATAGCCCGTCCCAGCCCACCACAACCCGTTCTAGCTCACCACAACCCACCACAGCGCACCATAGCCCACCACAGCCCACCACAGCGCACCAGAGTCTGTCCCGGCCCACCAGAGCCTGTCCCAGCCCACCACAGCCCGTCCCAGCCCACCGCAGCCCGCCACGGCCCGTCCCAGCCCACCACAGCCCATTCCAGACCACCAGAGCCCTTCCCAGTTCACCACAGCCCACCACAGCCCGTCTCAGCTCACCACAACCCACCACCGCCCGTCCCAGCCCACCGCAGCCTATCCCAACCCGTCCCAGCCCACCACGGCCCGTCCCAGCCCACCACGGCCCGTCCCAGCCCGTCCCAGCCCACGACAGCTCGTCCCAGCCCACGACAGTCCGTCCCAGCCCACCAGAGCCCACCAGAGCCCACCACAGTTCGTCCCAGCCCACCACAGCCCACAAGAGCTTGTCACAGACCACCACAGCCCGTCCAAGCCCAACACAGCCCACTACGGCCCACCACAGCCCGTCCCAGCCCACCACAGCCCGTCCTAGCCCACCACAGCCCGTCCCAGCCCACCACAGCCCGTCCCAGCCCACCACAGCCTCTCACAGCACACCACAGCCCGTAACAGCCCACCACAGCAAGTACCAGCCCGTCCCAGCCCGTCCCAGCCCACCACAGCCCACCACAGCCCATCCCAGCCCACCACAACCCGTCCCAGACGACCACACCCCGTCCCAGCCCACCACAGCCCGTCCCAGCCCACCACGGCCCGTCCCAGCCCACCACATCCCGTCCCAGCCCACCAGAGCCCGTCCCAGCCCACCAGAGCCCGTCCCAGCCTGTTTCAGCCCAGCACGGCTAACCACGGCCTGTCCCGGCCCACCACGGCCAACCACGGTCCACCATGGCCCACCAGAGCACACCACGGCCCACCACGGCCCTTCCCAGTCCACCACAGCCCACCACAGCCTGTCCCAGCCCACCACGGCCCGTCCCAGCCCACCACGGCCCACCCCAGCCCACCACGGCCCGTCCCAGCCCACCACGGCCCATCACAGCCCACCACAGTTCACCACAGCCCGTCCTAGCCCAGCACGGCCCGTCCCAGCCCACCACGGACCACCACGGCCCATCTCAGCCCACCACAGCCTGTCCAAGCCCAGCACAGCCCTCCACAACCCTCCACAGCCCGTCCCAACCCTCCACAGCTCATCCCAGCCTACCACAGCCCGTCGCAGCCCAACACAGCTTATCCCAGCCCACCGCAGCCCGTCCCAGCCCACCGCAGCCCGTCCTAGCCCACCGAAACCCGTCCCAGCCCACCGCAACCCGTCCCAGCCCACCACAGCCCACCACCGGTCACCACAGCCCACCACAGGTCACCACAGCCTGTTTCAGCCCACCACGGCAAACCACGGCCCGTCTCAGCCCACCACGGCCCACCACAGCTCGTCCCAGATAAACACGGCGCACCACAGCCCACCACAGCCCGTCCCGGCCCACCACAGCCCGTCACAGCCCGTCCCAGCTCTCCACAACACACCGCAGCCCGTCCCAGCCCACCACAGCCCGTCCCAGCCCACCACAGCCCACCACAGCCCGTCCCAGCCCACCACTAAGCCGTCCTAGCCCACCACAGACCTCCAGAGCCCGTCTCAGCTCACCACAGCCTATCCCAGCCCACCACGGCCCACCACAGCACACCACGGCCCACCGCAGCCTATCCCAACCCGTCCCAGCCCACCACGGCCCGTCCCAGCCCACCACGGCCCACCACAGCCCGTCCCAGCCCACCACAGCCCGTCCCAGCCCACCAGAGCCCACCAGAGCCCACCACAGCTCGTCCCAGCCCACCAGAGCCCACCACAGCTTGTCCCAGCCCACCACAGCCCGTCCCAGCCCACCACAGCTCACCACAGACCGTCCCAGCCCACCACAGCCCGTCCCAGCTCGTCCCAGACCACCACAGCCTCTCACAGCACACCACAGCCCGTAACAGCCCACCACAGCAAGTACCAGCCCGTCCCAGCCCACCACGGCCCGTCTCAGCCCACCACGGCCCGTCTCAGCTCACCACAACCCGTCCCAGACGACCACAGCCCGTCCCAGCCCACCACAGCCCACCACAGCCCGTCCCAGCCCACCACGGCCCGTCCCAGCCCACCACAGCCTGTCCCAGCCCACCACAGCCCGTCCCAGCCTGTTTCAGCCCAGCACGGCTAACCACGGCCTGTCCCGGCCCACCACGGCCAACCACGGTCCACCATGGCCCACCAGAGCACACCACGGCCCACCACGGCCCTTCCCAGTCCACCACAGCCCACAAGAGCTTGTCACAGACCACCACAGCCCGTCCCAGCCCACCACAGCCCACTACGGCCCACCACAGCCCATCCCAGGCCACCACAGCCCGTCCCAGCTCGTCCCAGACCACTACAGCCTCTCACAGCACACCACAGCCCGTAACAGCCCACCACAGCAAGTACCAGCCCGTCCCAGCCCACCACGGCCCGTCTCAGCCCACCACGGCCCGTCTCAGCCCACCACAACCCGTCCCAGACGACCACAGCCCGTCCCAGCCCACCACAGCCCGTCCCAGACCACCACGGCCCGTCCCAGCCCACCACAGCCCGTCCCAGCCCACCGCAGCCTATCCCAAACCGTCCCAGCCCACCACGGCTCGTCCCAGCCCACCACGGCCCGTCCCAGCCCGTCCCAGCCCACGACAGCTCGTCCCAGCCCACGACAGCCCGTCCCAGCCCACGACAGCCCGTCCCAGCCCACCAGAGCTTACCAGAGCCCACCACATCTCGTCCCAGCCCACCACAGCCCACAAGAGCTTGTCACAGACCACCACAGCCCGTCCAAGCCCACCACAGCCCACTATGGCCCACCACAGCCCGTCCCAGCCCAACACAGACCGTCCCAGCCCACCACAGCCCGTCTCAGCCCACCACAGCCTGTCCCAGCCTGTCCCAGCTCGTCCAAGCCTGTCCCAGACCCCCAGAGCCCGTCGCAGCCCACCACAGCCCGTCACAGCCCGTCCCAGCTCTCCACAACCCACCGCAGCCCGTCCCAGCCCACCACAGCCCACCACAGCCCATCCCAGCCCACCACGGCCCGACCCAGCTCGTGCCAACCCGTCACAACACACCACAGCCCACCACAGCCCACCACAGCCCGTCCCAGCCCATCACAGCCCGTCCCAGCCCACCACGGCCCGTCCCAGCCCACCACGGCCCACCCCAGCCCACCACGGCCCATCACAGCCCACCACAGTTCACCACAGCCCGTCCTAGCCCACCACGGCCCGTCCCAGCCCACCACGGACCACCACGGCCCATCTCAGCCCACCACAGCCTGTCCAAGCTCAGCACAGCCCTCCACAACCCTCCACAGCCCGTCCCAACCCTCCACAGCTCATCCCAGCCTACCACAGCCCGTCGCAGCCCAACACAGCTTATCCCAGCCCACCGCAGCCCGTCCCAGCCCACCGCAGCCCGTCCTAGCCCACCGCAACCCGTCCCAGCCCACCGCAACCCGTCCCAGTGCACCACAGCCCACCACCGGTCACCACAGCCCACCACAGGTCACCACAGCCTGTTTCAGCCCACCACGGCAAACCACGGCCCGTCCCAGCCCACCACGGCCGCCATGGCCCACCACAGCTCGTCCCAGACAAACACGGCGCACCACAGCCCACCACGGCCCGTCCCGGCCCACCACAGCCCGTCCCAGCACACCACAGCCAATCACAGCCCACCACAGCCCGTCCCAGCTTACCACAGCCCACCACAGACCGTCCCAGCCCACCACAGCCCGTCCCAGCCCCTCCCAGCCCGTGTCAGCCCACCACAGCCTGTCCCAGCCTGTCCCAGCTCGTCCAAGCCTGTCCAGACCCCCAGAGCCAGTCGCAGCCCACCACAGCCCACCACAGCCCGTCCCAGCCCACCACGGCCCACGAAAGCCCACCACAGCCCACCACAGCCCGTCCCAGCCCACCACAGCCTGTCCCAGCCCACCACAGCCCGTCCCAGCCCACCACGGCCCACGAAAGCCCACCACAGCCCACCACAGCCCGTCCCAGCCCACCACAGCCCGTCCCAGCCCACCACTGCCCGTCCCAACCCACCACTGCCCGTCCCAGCCCACCACGGCCCGTCCCAGCCTGTCCCAGCCCACGACAGCCCATCCCAGCTCACCACAGCCCGTCCCAGCCCACCAGAGCCCACCAGAGCCCACCACAGCTCGTCCCAGCCCCACCACAGCCCACAAGAGCTTGTCACAGACCACTACAGCCCGTCCCAGCCCACCACAGCCCACTACGGCCCACCACAGGCCCGTCCCAGCCCACCACAGCCCGTCCCAGCCCACCACAGCCCATCCCAGGCCACCACAGCCCGTCCCAGCTCGTCCCAGACCACTACAGCCTCTCACAGCACACCACAGCCCGTAACAGCCCACCACAGCAAGTACCAGCCCGTCCCAGCCCACCACGGCCCGTCTCAGCTCACCACAACCCGTCCCAGACGACCACAGCCCGTCCCAGCCCACCACAGCCCACCACAGCCCGTCCCAGCCCACCACAGCCCGTCCCAGCCCACCAGAGCCCGTCCCAGCCCACCAGAGACCATCCCAGCCCACCAGAGCCTGTCCCAGCCTGTTTCAGCCCAGCACGGCTAACCACGGCCTGTCCAGCCCACCACGGCCAACCACGGTCCACCATGGCCCACCCGAGCACACCACAGCCCACCACGGCCCTTCCCAGTCCACCACAGCCCACCACAGCCTATCCCAGCCCACCACAGCCCGTCCCAGCCCACCACGGCCCGTCGCAGCCCACCACAGCCCGTCCCAGCCCACCACGGCCCGTCCCAGCCCGTCCAAGACCGTCCCAATCCTTCCTAGCCCGTCCTAGCCCAACAAAGACCGCCACAGCCCGTCCCTACCCACCACAGCCCGTCCCAACCCACCAGAGCCCGTCCGGAGCCACAACGGCCCGTCCCAGCCCACCACGGCTGACCACAGCCCGTCCCAGTCCACCACAGCCCGTCCCAGCTTTACCACAGCCCCACCACAGACCGTCCCAGTCCACCACAGCCCGTCCCAGCCCCTCCCAGCCCGTGTCAGCCCACCACAGCCTGTCCCAGCCTGTCCCAGCTCGTCCAAGCCTGTCCCAGACCCCCAGAGCCCGTCGCAGCCCACCACAGCCCGTCACAGCCCCGTCCCAGCTCTCCACAACCCACCGCAGCCCGTCCCAGCCCACCACGGCCCACGAAAGCCCACCACAACCCACCACAGCCCGTCCCAGCCCACCACAGCCCGTCCTAGCCCACCACAGACCTCCAGAGCCCGTCTCAGCTCACCACAGCCTATCCCAGCCCACCACGGCCCACCACAGCACACCACGGGCCCACCGCAGCCTATCCCAACCCGTCCCAGCCCACCACGGCCCGTCCCAGCCCACCACGGGCCCGTCCCAGCCCGTCCCAGCCCACGACAGCCCGTCCCAGCCCACCACGGCCCGTCCCAGCCCACCACAGCCCCGTCCCAAGCTCATCCCAGACCACTACAGCCTCTCACAGCACACCACAGCCCGTAACAGCCCACCACAGCAAGTACCAGCCCGTCCCAGCCCACCACGGCCCGTCTCAGCCACCACGGCCCGTCTCAGCTCACCACAACCCGTCCCAGACGACCACAGCCCGTCCCAGCCCACCACAGCCCACCACAGCCCGTCCCAGCCCACCACAGCCCGTCCCAGCCCACCACAGCCCGTCCCAGCCCACCAGAGCCCATCCCAGCCCACCAGAGCCTGTCCCAGCCTGTTTCAGCCCAGCACGGCTAACCACGGCCTGTCCCAGCCCACCACGGCCAACCACGGTCCACCATGGCCCACCCGAGCACACCACGGCCCACCACGGCCCTTCCCAGTCCACCACAGCCCACCACAGCCTATCCCAGCCCACCACAGCCCGTCCCCAGCCCACCACGGCCCGTCCCAGCCCACCACTGCCCGTCCCAGCCCACCACGGCCCGTCGCAGCCCGTCCCAGCTCGTCCCAGCCCACCACAGGCGTTCCCCAGCCCCTCCCAGACCCCTAGAGCCGGCCCAGCCCGTTTCAACCCCTCCCAGACCGTCTCAGCTCACCACACCCCCACCACTAGCCCATCCCAGCCCACCACGGCCTGTTCCAGCCCACCAGAGCCCGTCCCAGTCCACCAGAGCCCGTCCCAACGTACCACAGCTTGTCCTGGGCCCACCATAGCCCATCCCGGCCCACCACAGCCCGTCCCGGCCCACCAGAGCCCCGTCTCAGCACACCACCACAGCCTGTCCTGGCTCACCGCAGCCCGTCCCGTCCAACCACAGCCCACCACAGCCCGTCCCAGCCCCACCACAGCCCGTCCCAGCCCACCACAGGCCACTACAGCACACCACAGGCTACCGTAGACCACCACAGCCCGTCCCAGCCCACCACAGCCTGTCCCGTCCCACCACAGCCCACCACAGCCCGTCCCAGCCCGTCCCAGCCCGTCCCAGCCCATCTCAGCTCAACACAACCCACCACAGCCCGTCCAAGCCCACCACAGCCCATTACAGCTGTACCACAGCCCGTCCCCAGCCTACCAGAGCCCGTTCCAGCCCACCAGAGCCCACCAAAGCCCGTCCCCGCTCACCACAGCCCGTCCCAGCCCGTCCCAGGCCACCACAGCCCTTCCCTGCTCACCACAGCCTGTCCCCGCCCACCACAACTTGTCCCCGCCCACTACAGCCCGTCCCAGCCCACCACAGCCCGTCCTAGCCCACCACAGCCCGTCCCAGCCCACCACAGCCCGTCCCAGCCCACCACAGCCTCTCACAGCACACCACAGCCCGTAACAGCCCACCACAGCAAGTACCAGCCCGTCCCAGCCCGTCCCAGCCCACCAACAGCCCACCACAGCCCATCCCAGCCACCACAACCCGTCCCAGACGACCACACCCCCGTCCCAGCCCACCACAGCCCGTCCCAGCCCACCACGGCCCGTCCCAGCCCACCACATCCCGTCCCAGCCCACCAGAGCCCGTCCCAGCCCACCAGAGCCCGTCCCAGCCTGTTTCAGCCCAGCACGGCTAACCACGGCCTGTCCCGGCCCACCACGGCCAACCACGGTCCACCATGGCCCACCAGAGCACACCACGGCCCACCACGGCCCTTCCCAGTCCACCACAGCCCACCACAGCCTGTCCCAGCCCACCACGGCCCGTCCCAGCCCACCACGGCCCACCCCAGCCCACCACGGCCCGTCCCAGCCCACCACGGCCCATCACAGCCCACCACAGTTCACCACAGCCCGTCCTAGCCCAGCACGGCCCGTCCCAGCCCACCACGGGACCACCACGGCCCATCTCAGCCCACCACAGCCTGTCCAAGCCCAGCACAGCCCTCCACAACCCTCCACAAGCCCGTCCCAACCCTCCACAGCTCATCCCAGCCTACCACAGCCCGTCGCAGCCCAACACAGCTTATCCCAGCCCACCGCAGCCCGTCCCAGCCCACCGCAGCCCGTCCTAGCCCACCGAAACCCGTCCCAGCCCACCGCAACCCGTCCCAGCCCACCACAGCCCACCACCGGTCACCACAGCCCACCACAGGTCACCACAGCCTGTTTCAGCCCACCACGGCAAACCACGGCCCGTCCCAGCCCACCACGGCCCGCCATGGCCCACCACAGCTCGTCCCAGACAAACACGGCGCACCACAGCCCACCACGGCCCGTCCCAGCCCACCACAGCCCGTCCCAGCACACCACAGCCCACCACAGCCCATCACAGCCCACCACTAGCCCGTCCCAGCTTACCACAGCCCACCACAGACCGTCACAGCCCACCACAGCCAGTCCCAGCCCACCACAGCCCGTCTCAGCCCACCACAGCCTGTCCCAGCCTGTCCCAGCTCGTCCAAGCCTGTCCCAGACCCCCAGAGCCCGTCGCAGCCCACCACAGGCCCACCACAGCCCGTCCCAGCCCACCACGGCCCACGAAAGCCCACCACGGCCCACCACAGAGCCCGTCCCAGCCCACCACAAGCCGTCCTAGCCCATCACAGACCTCCAGAGCCCGTCTCAGCTCACCACAGCCTATCCCAGCCCACCACGGCCCACCACAGCACACCCACGGCCCACTGCAGCCTTTCCCAACCCGTCCCAGCCCACCACGGCCCGTCCCAGCCCACCACGGCCCGTCCCAGTCCACACGGCCCGTCCCAGCCAGTCCCAGCCCACGACAGCCCGTCCCAGCCCGCCACAGCCCGTTCCAGCCCACCACAGCCCGTCCCAGCCCACCACAGCCCGTCCCAGCTCGTCCCAGACCACCACAGCACACCACAGCCCGTAACAGCCCACCACAGCAAGTACCAGCCCCTCCCAGCCCACCACGGCCCGTCTCAACTTACCACAGCCCACCACAGACCGTCCCAGCCCACCACAGCCCGTCCCAGCCCCTCCCAGCCCGTGTCAGCCCACCACAGCCTGTCCCAGCCTGTCCCAGCTCGTCCAAGCCTGTCCCAGACCCCCAGAGCCCGTCGCAGCCCACCACAGCCCGTCACAGCCCGTCCCAGCTCTCCACAACCCCACCGCAGCCGTCCCAGCCCACCACGGCCCACGAAAGCCCACCACAGCCCACCACAGCAGCCCGTCCCAGCCCACCACAAGCCGTCGTAGCCCACCACAGACCTCCAGAGCCCGTCCTCAGCTCACCAGAGCCTATCCCAGCCCACCACGGCCCACCGCAGCCGATCCCAACCCGTCCCAGCCCACCACTACCCGTCCAGCCCGTCCCAGCCCGTCCCAACCCTCCAAAGCCCGTCCCAGCACACCACAGCCCACCACAGCCCATCACAGCCCACCACAGCCCGTCCCAGCTACCACAGCCCCACACCAGACTGTCCCAGCCCACCACAGCCCGTCCCAGCCCACCACAGCCCATCCCAGCCCACCACAGCCCGTCCCAGCCCACCACTGCCCGTCCCAGCCCACCACTGCCCGTCCCAGCCCGTCCCAGCCCGTCCCAACCCACCACAGCCCGTCCCAGCCCACCACAGCCCACCACAGCCCACCGCAGCCCAGCCCAGCCCACCACGGCCCGTCCCAACCCGTGCCAACCCGTCACAACACACCACAGCCCACCACAGCCCGTCCCTACCCACCACAGCGTGTCCCAACCCACCACAGCCCACCACAGCCCTTCAGAACCCACCACAGCCCACCACAGCCCGTCCCAGCCCACCACAGCACGTCCCAGGCCACCACAGACCACCACAGCCCACCACAGCCCGTGAAGCCCACCACAGCCCGCCTCAGCCCAACAAGCCCGTCCCAGCCCACCACAGCCCACCAGAGCCCGTCCCAGCCCACCACAGCGCGTCCCAGCCCACCAGAGCCCACCAGAGCCCACCACAGCTCGTCCCAGCCCACCAGAGCCCACCACAACTTGTCCCAGCCCAACCACAGCCCGTCCCAGCCCACCACGGCCCGTCCCAGCCCACCACAGCCCGTCCCAGCCCACCACGGCCCACCACAGCCCACCACGGCCCATCCGGGCCCAACACAGCCCACCAAGGCGCACCACAGCCCATCCCAGCCCATTACAGCCTGTCCCAGACCACCACATCCCATCTCAGCCCACCACAGCCCGTCCCAGCCCACCATAACCGACCACAGCCCACCACAGCCCACCACGGCCGACCACAGCCCACCACGGCAGACCACAGTCCACCACGGCCCATCCAAGCCCACCACGGCCCATCCAAGCCTACCACGGTCCACCACGGCACGTCCCAGCCCACCACAGAGCACCACAGCCCGTCCCTGCCCGTCCCAGCCCACCACAGTATGTCCCAGACCACCAGAGCCCGTCCCAGCCCACCACAGCCCGTCCCAGCCCACCACAGCCCACCACGCCCCGTGCCAACCCACCAGAGCCCGTCCCAGCTCACCACAGCCCACCACAGCCCGTCCCAGACCACAAGAGGTCGTCCCAGCCCACCACTAACCCACCAAAGCCTGTCCCCGCCCACCACAGCCCGTCCCAGCCAACCACAGCGCACCACAGCCTGCCCCAACCCACCTGAGCCCGTCCCAGCTTACCACAGCCCACCACAGCCCGTCACAGCCCGTCCAGCCCTTCCCAGCCCGTCCCAGCCCACCACGGCCGCCGCAGACCATCAGAGCCCGTCCCAGCCCACCACAATCCCGTCCCAGCCCACTATAGCCCGTCCCAGCCCACCACAACCCGTTCTAGCTCACTACAGCCCACCACAGCGCACCAGAGTCTGTCCCGGCCCACCAGAGCCTGTCCCAGCCCACCACAGCCCGTCCCAGCCCACCGCAGCCCGCCACGGCCCGTCCCAGCCCACCACAGCCCATTCCAGACCACCAGAGCCCTTCACAGTTCACCACAGCCCACCACAGCCCGTCCAATTTCACCACAGCCCGTCTCAGCTCACCACAACCCACCATAGCCCGTCCCAGCCCCACCGCAGCCTATCCCAACCCGTCCCAGCCCACCACGGCCGTCCCAGCCCACCACGGCCCGTCCCAGCCCGTCCCAGCCCACGACAGCTTGTCCCAGCCCACGACAGTCCGTCCCAGCCCCACCACAGCCCACCACAGCCCACCACAGCCCGTCCAGCCCACCACAGCCCGTCCCAGCCTGTCCCGGCCCACCACGGCCAACCACGGTCCACCATGGCCCACCAGAGAACACCACGGCCCACCACGGCCCTTCTCAGTCCACCACAGCCCACCACAGCCTGTCCCAGCCCACCACGGCCCGTCCCAGCCCACCACGGCCCACCCCAGCCCACCACGGCCCGTCCCAGCCCACCACGGCCCATCACAGCCCACCACAGTTCACCACAGCCCGTCCTAGCCCAGCATGGCCCGTCCCAGCCCACCACGGACCACCACGGCCCATCTCAGCCCACCACAGCCTGTCCAAGCCCAGCACAGCCCTCCACAACCCTCCACAGCCGTCCCAACCCTCCACAGCTCATCCCAGCCTACCACAGCCCGTCGCAGCCCAACACAGCTTATCCCAGCCCACCGAAACCCCTCCCAGCCCACCACAGCCCACCACAGGTCACCACAGCCCACCACCGGTCACCACAGCCCACCACCGGTCACCACAGCCTGTTTCAGCCCACCACGTAAACCACGGCCCGTCCCAGCCCACCACGGCCCGCCATGGCCCACCACAGCTCGTCCCAGATAAACACGGCGCACCACAGCCCACCACGGCCCGTCCCGGACCACCACAGTTCGTCCAGCACACCACAACCCACCACAGCCCATCACAGCCCACCACAGACCGTCCCAGCCCACCACAGACCGTCCCAGCCCACCACAGCCCGTCCCAGCCGACCACAGCCCGGCCCAGCCCACCACTGCCCGTCCCAGACCACCACTGCCCGTCCAGCCCGCCCAAACCCACCACAGCCCGTCCCAGCCCACCACAGCCCACCACAGCCCACCGCAGCCCATCCCAGCCCACCACGGCCCGTCCCAGCCCGTGCCAACCCGTCACAACACACCACAGCCCACCACAGCCCGTCCCTACCCACCTCAGCGTGTCCCAACCCACCACAGCCCACCACAGCCCTTCAGAACCCACCACAGCCCACCACAGCCCGTCCCAGCCCACCACAGCACGTCCCAGGCCACCACAGACCACCACAGCCCACCACAGCCCGTGAAGCCCACCACAGCCCGCCTCAGCCCACTACAGCCCGTCCCAGCCCAACCAGAGCCCGTCCCAGCCCACCATAACCAACCACAGCCTATCCCAGCCGATCCCAGCCCACTACAGCCCGTCCCATCACACCACAGCCCACCACTGCCCGTCCCAGCCAACCACGGCCCGTCCCAGCCCAGCACAGCCCGTCCCAGCCCACCACGGCCCACCACAGCCCACCACGGCCCATCCGGGCCCAACACAGCCCACCAAGGCGCACCACAGCTCATCCAGCCCATTACAGCCTGTCCCAGACCACCACATCCATCTCAGCCCACCACAGCCCGTCCCAGCCCACCACAGCCCACCACGGCCGACCACAGCCCACCACGGCAGACCACAGCCCACCACGGCCCATCCAAGCCCACCACGGCCCATCCAAGCCCACCACTGTCCACCACGGCACGTCCCAGCCCACCACAGAGCACCACAGCCCGTCCCAGCCCGTCCCAGCCCACCACAGTACGTCCCAGACCACCAGAGCCCGTCCCAGCCCACCACAGCCCGTCCCAGCCCACCACAGCCCACCACGCCCCGTGCCAACCCACCAGAGCCGTCCCAGCTCACCACAGCCCACCACAGCCCCGTCCCAGACCACAAGAGGTCGTCCCAGCCCACCACTAACCCACCAAAGCCCGTCCCCGCCCACCACAGCCCGTCCCAGCCAACCACCAGCGCACCACAGCCTGCCCCAACCCACCTGAGCCCGTCCCAGCTTACCACAGCCCACCACAGCCCGACACAGCCCGTCCCAGCCCACCAGAGGTCGTCCCAGCTCACCACAACCCACCACAGCCCTTCCCAGCCCGTCCCAGCCCACCACAGCCCGTCCCAGCCCACCACGGCCGCCGCAGACCATCAGAGCCCGTCCCAGCCCACCACAATCCCGTCCCAGCCCACTATAGCCCGTCCCAGCCCACCACAACCCGTTCTAGCTCACCACAACCCACCACAGCGCACCATAGCCCACCACAGCCCACCACAGCGCACCAGAGTCTGTCCCGGCCCACCAGAGCCTGTCCCAGCCCACCACAGCCCGTCCCAGCCCACCGCAGCCCGCCACGGCCCGTCCCAGCCCACCACAGCCCATTCCAGACCACCAGAGCCCGTCCCAGTTCACCACAGCCAACCACAGCCCGTCCAATTTCACCACAGCCCGTCCCAGCCCACCACGGCCCGTCCCAGCCCGTCCCAGCCCACGACAGCTCGTCCCAGCCCACGACAGTCCGTCCCAGCCCACCAGAGCCCACCAGAGCCCACCACAGCTCGTCCCAGCCCACCACAGCCCAGAAGAGCTTGTCACAGACCACCACAGCCCGTCCAAGCCCACCACAGCCCACTACGGCCCACCACAGCCCGTCCCAGCCCACCACAGCCCGTCCCAGCCCACCACATCCCGTCCCAGACCACCACAGCCTCTCACAGCACACCACAGCCCGTAACAGCCACCACAGCAAGTACCAGCCCGTCCCAGCCCACCACGGCCCGTCCCAGACGACCACAGCCCGTCCCAGCCCACCACAGCCCACCACAGCCCGTCCCAGCCCACCAGAGCCCGTCCCAGCCCACCAGAGCCCGTCCCAGCCTGTTTCAGCCCACCACGGCTAACCACGGCCTGTCCCGGCCCACCACGGCCAACCACGGTCAACCATGGCCCACCAGAGCACACCACGGCCCACCACGGCCCTTCCCAGTCCACCACAGCCCACCACGGCCTGTCCCAGCCCACCACAGCCTGTCCCAGCCCACCACGGCCCGTCCCAGCCCACCACTGCCCACCCCAGCCCACCACGGCCCGTCCCAGCCCACCACGGCCCGTCCCAGCCCACCACAGCCCACCACAGCCCACCGCAGCCCATCCCAGCCCACCACGGCCCGTCCCAGCCCGTGGCCAACCCGTCACAACACACCACAGCCCACCACAAGCCCGTCCTACCCACCACAGCGTGTCCCAACCCACCACAGCCCACCACAGCCCTTCAGAACCCACCACAGCCCCACCACAGCCCGTCCCAGCCCACCACAGCACGTCCCAGGCCACCACAGACCACCACAGCCCACCACAGCCCGTGAAGCCCACCACAGCCCGCCTCAGCCCACTACAGCCCGTCCCAGCCCACCACAGCCCACCAGAGCCCGTCCCAGCCCACCACAGCGCGTCCCAGCCCACCAGAGCCCACCAGAGCCCACCACAGCTCGTCCCAGCCCACCAGAGCCCACCACAACTTGTCCCAGCCCACCACAGCCCGTCCCAGCCCACCACGGCCCGTCCCAGCCCACCACAGCCCGTCCCAGCCCACCACGGCCCACCACAGCCCACCACGGCCCATCCGGGCCCAACACAGCCCACCAAGGCGCACCACAGCCCATCCCAGCCCATTACAGCCTGTCCCAGCCCACCACATCCCATCCCAGCCCACCACAGCCCGTCCCAGCCCACCACAACCGACCACAGCCCACCACAGCCCACCACGGCCGACCACAGCCCACCACGGCAGACCACAGTCCACCACGGCCCATCCAAGCCCACCACGGCCCATCCAAGCCTACCACGTCCACCACGGCACGTCCCAGCCCACCACAGAGCACCACAGCCCGTCCCAGCCCGTCCCAGCCCACCACAGTATGTCCCAGACCACCAGAGCCGTCCCAGCCCACCACAGCCCGTCCCCAGCCCACCACAGCCCACCACGCCCCGTGCCAACCCACCAGAGCCCGTCCCAGCTCACCACAGCCCACCACAGCCCGTCCCCAGACCACAAGAGGTCGTCCCAGCCCACCACTAACCCACCAAAGCCTGTCCCCGCCCACGACAGCCCGTCCCAGCCAACCACAGCGCACCACAGCCTGCCCCAACCACCTGAGCCCGTCCCAGCTTACCACAGCCCACCACAGCCCGTCACAGCCCGTCCCAGCCCACCACAGCCCGTCCCAGCCCACCACGGCCGCCGCAGACCATCAGAGCCCGTCCCAGCCCACCACAATCCCGTCCCAGCCCACTATAAG
This sequence comes from Falco biarmicus, assembly GCF_023638135.1. Taxonomy (NCBI): domain Eukaryota; kingdom Metazoa; phylum Chordata; class Aves; order Falconiformes; family Falconidae; genus Falco; species Falco biarmicus. The sequence goes on from NW_026611963.1 coordinate 32,060, forward strand.
CCCGTCCAGCCCACCACAACCCGTTCTAGCTCACCACAGCCCACCACAGCGCACCAGAGTCTGTCCCGGCCCACCAGAGCCTGTCCCAGCCCACCACAGCCCGTCCCAGCCCACCGCAGCCCGCCACGGCCCGTCCCAGCCCACCACAGCCCATTCCAGACCACCAGAGCCCTTTCCCAGTTCACCACAGCCCACCACAGCCCGT
>NW_026611964.1:0-31446 GCF_023638135.1 Falco biarmicus
GCAGGTAGAACAAGTTTTGTGGTGCCTTTCAGCTGCCTACCGGGGGTAGTGTAAAAACTACCAACAGAACTCGTTTCTGGCACCTTCCCCGGTGGAGCTGTGCATGGGGTGTGTTTGGAACATTTTGTCACCAGCCGAGTCCAAAATTCAGCGATTCCCCATCTCAGCCCAGAAAGCAGGTAGAACAAGTTTTGTGGTGCCTTTCAGCTGCCTACCGGGGTAGTGTAAAAACTACCAACAGAACTCGTTTCTGGCACCTTCCCCGGTGGAGTTGTGCATGGGGTGTGTTTGGAACATTTTGTCACCAGCCGAGTCCAAAATTCAGCGATTCCCCATCTCAGCCCAGAAAGCAGGTAGAACAAGTTTTGTGGTGCCTTTCAGCTGCCTACCGGGGTAGTGTAAAAACTACCAACAGAACTCGTTTCTGGCACCTTCCCCGGTGGAGTTGTGCATGGGGTGTGTTTGGAACATTTTGTCACCAGCCGAGTCCAAAATTCAGCGATTCCCCATCTCAGCCAGAAAGCAGGTAGAACAAGTTTTGTGGTGCCTTTCAGCTGCCTACCGGGGTAGTGTAAAAACTACCAACAGAACTCGTTTCTGGCACCTTCCCCGGTGGAGTTGTGCATGGGGTGTGTTTGGAACATTTTGTCACCAGCCGAGTCCAAAATTCAGCGATTCCCCATCTCAGCCCAGAAAGCAGGTAGAACAAGTTTTGTGGTGCCTTTCTCTTGCCTACCGGGGTAGTGTAAAAACTACCAACAGAACTCGTTTCTGGCACCTTCCCCGGTGGAGTTGTGCATGGGGTGTGTTTGGAACATTTTGTCACCAGCCGAGTCCAAAATTCAGCGATTCCCCATCTCAGCCCAGAAAGCAGGTACAACAAGTTTTGTGGTGCCTTTCTCTTGCCTACCGGGGTAGTGTAAAAACTACCAACGGAACTCGATTCTGGCACCTTCCCCGGTGGAGTTGTGCATGGGGTGTGTTTGGAACATTTTGTCACCAGCCGAGTCCAAAATTCAGCGATTCCCCATCTCAGCCCAGAAAGCAGGTAGAACAAGTTTTGTGGTGCCTTTCAGCTGCCTACCGGGGTAGTGTAAAAACTACCAACAGAACTCGTTTCTGGCACCTTCCCCGGTGGAGGTGTGCATGGGGTGTGTTTGGAACATTTTGTCACCAGCCGAGTCCAAAACTCAGCTGTTCCCCATCTCAGCCCAGAAAGCAGGTACAACAAGTTTTGTGGTGCCTTTCAGCTGCCTACCGGGGTAGTGTAAAAACTACCAACAGAACTCGTTTCTGGCACCTTCCCCGGTGGAGTTGTGCATGGGGTGTGTTTGGAACATTTTGTCACCAGCCGAGTCCAAAATTCAGCGATTCCCCATCTCAGCCCAGAAAGCAGGTAGAACAAGTTTTGTGGTGCCTTTCAGCTGCCTACCGGGGTAGTGTAAAAACTACCAACAGAACTCGTTTCTGGCACCTTCCCCGGTGGAGGTGTGCATGGGGTGTGTTTGGAACATTTTGTCACCAGCCGAGTCCAAAATTCAGCGATTCTCCATCTCAGCCCAGAAAGCAGGTAGAACAAGTTTTGTGGTGCCTTTCAGCTGCCTACCGGGGTAGTGTAAAAACTACCAACAGAACTCGTTTCTGGCACCTTCCCCGGTGGAGTTGTGCATGGGGTGTGTTTGGAACATTTTGTCACCAGCCGAGTCCAAAATTCAGCGATTCCCCATCTCAGCCCAGAAAGCAGGTAGAACAAGTTTTGTGGTGCCTTTCTCTTGCCTACCGGGGGTAGTGTAAAAACTACCAACGGAACTCGATTCTGGCACCTTCCCCGGTGGAGTTGTGCATGGGGTGTGTTTGGAACATTTTGTCACCAGCCGAGTCCAAAATTCAGCGATTCCCCATCTCAGCCCAGAAAGCAGGTAGAACAAGTTTTGTGGTGCCTTTCAGCTGCCTACCGGGGTAGTGTAAAAACTACCAACAGAACTCGTTTCTGGCACCTTCCCCGGTGGAGTTGTGCATGGGGTGTGTTTGGAACATTTTGTCACCAGCCGAGTCCAAAAGTCAGCGATTCCCCATCTCAGCCCAGAATGCAGGTAGAACAAGTTTTGTGGTGCCTTTCAGCTGCCTACCGGGGTAGTGTAAAAACTACCAACAGAACTCGTTTCTGGCACCTTCCCCGGTGGAGTTGTGCATGGGGTGTGTTTGGAACATTTTGTTACCAGCCGAGTCCAAATTCAGCGATTCCCCATCTCAGCCCAGAAAGCAGGTAGAACAAGTTTTGTGGTGCCTTTCTCTTGCCTACCGGGGTAGTGTAAAAACTACCAACAGAACTCGTTTCTGGCACCTTCCCCGGTGGAGTTGTGCATGGGGTGTGTTTGGAACATTTTGTCACCAGCCGAGTCCAAAATTCAGCTGTTCCCCATCTCAGCCCAGAAAGCAGGTAGAACAAGTTTTGTGGTGCCTTTCAGCTGCCTACCGGGGTAGTGTAAAAACTACCAACAGAACTCGTTTCTGGCACCTTCCCCGGTGGAGGTGTGCATGGGGTGTGTTTGGAACATTTTGTCACCAGCCGAGTCCAAAATTCAGCGATTCCCCATCTCAGCCCAGAAAGCAGGTAGAACAAGTTTTGTGGTGCCTTTCAGCTGCCTACCGGGGGGTAGTGTAAAAACTACCAACAGAACTCGTTTCTGGCACCTTCCCCGGTGGAGTTGTGCATGGGGTGTGTTTGGAACATTTTGTCACCAGCCGAGTCCAAAATTCAGCGATTCCCCATCTCAGCCCAGAAAGCAGGTAGAACAAGTTTTGTGGTGCCTTTCTCTTGCCTACCGGGGTAGTGTAAAAACTACCAACAGAACTCGTTTCTGGCACCTTTGCCGGTGGAGCTGTGCATGGGGTGTGTTTGGAACATTTTGTCACCAGCCGAGTCCAAAATTCAGCGATTCCCCATCTCAGCCCAGAAAGCAGGTAGAACAAGTTTTGTGGTGCCTTTCTCTTGCCTACCGGGGGTAGTGTAAAAACTACCAACAGAACTCGTTTCTGGCACCTTCCCCGGTGGAGTTGTGCATGGGGTGTGTTTGGAACATTTTGTCACCAGCCGAGTCCAAAATTCAGCGATTCCCCATCTCAGCCCAGAAAGCAGGTAGAACAAGTTTTGTGGTGCCTTTCAGCTGCCTACCGGGGTAGTGTAAAAACTACCAACAGAACTCGTTTCTGGCACCTTCCCCGGTGGAGCTGTGCATGGGGTGTGTTTGGAACATTTTGTCACCAGCCGAGTCCAAAATTCAGCGATTCCCCATCTCAGCCCAGAAAGCAGGTAGAACAAGTTTTGTGGTGCCTTTCAGCTGCCTACCGGGGTAGTGTAAAAACTACCAACAGAACTCGTTTCTGGCACCTTCCCCGTTGGAGGTGTGCATGGGGTGTGTTTGGAACATTTTGTCACCAGCCGAGTCCAAAATTCAGCGATTCTCCTTCTCAGCCCAGAAAGCAGGTAGAACAAGTTTTGTGGTGCCTTTCAGCTGCCTACCGGGGGTAGTGTAAAAACTACCAACAGAACTCGTTTCTGGCACCTTCCCCGGTGGAGTTGTGCATGGGGTGTGTTTGGAACATTTTGTCACCAGCCGAGTCCAAAATTCAGCGATTCCCCATCTCAGCCCAGAAAGCAGGTAGAACAAGTTTTGTGGTGCCTTTCAGCTGCCTACCGGGGTAGTGTAAAAACTACCAACAGAACTCGTTTCTGGCACCTTCCCCGGTGGAGTTGTGCATGGGGTGTGTTTGGAACATTTTGTCACCAGCCGAGTCCAAAATTCAGCGATTCCCCATCTCAGCCAGAAAGCAGGTAGAACAAGTTTTGTGGTGCCTTTCAGCTGCCTACCGGGGTAGTGTAAAAACTACCAACAGAACTCGTTTCTGGCACCTTCCCCGGTGGAGTTGTGCATGGGGTGTGTTTGGAACATTTTGTCACCAGCCGAGTCCAAAATTCAGCGATTCCCCATCTCAGCCCAGAAAGCAGGTAGAACAAGTTTTGTGGTGCCTTTCAGCTGCCTACCGGGGTAGTGTAAAAACTACCAACAGAACTCGTTTCTGGCACCTTCCCCGGTGGAGGTGTGCATGGGGTGTGTTTGGAACATTTTGTCACCAGCCGAGTCCAAAATTCAGCGATTCCCCATCTCAGCCCAGAAAGCAGGTAGAACAAGTTTTGTGGTGCCTTTCAGCTGCCTACCGGGGTAGTGTAAAAACTACCAACAGAACTCGTTTCTGGCACCTTCCCCGGTGGAGTTGTGCATGGGGTGTGTTTGGAACATTTTGTCACCAGCCGAGTCCAAAATTCAGCGATTCCCCATCTCAGCCCAGAAAGCAGGTAGAACAAGTTTTGTGGTGCCTTTCTCTTGCCTACCGGGGTAGTGTAAAAACTACCAACAGAACTCGTTTCTGGCACCTTCCCCGGTGGAGTTGTGCATGGGGTGTGTTTGGAACATTTTGTCACCAGCCGAGTCCAAAATTCAGCGATTCCCCATCTCAGCCCAGAAAGCAGGTAGAACAAGTTTTGTGGTGCCTTTCAGCTGCCTACCGGGGTACGGTAAAAACTACCAACAGAACTCGTTTCTGGCACCTTCCCCGGTGGAGGTGTGCATGGGGTGTGTTTGGAACATTTTGTCACCAGCCGAGTCCAAAATTCAGCGATTCCCCATCTCAGCCCAGAAAGCAGGTAGAACAAGTTTTGTGGTGCCTTTCAGCTGCCTACCGGGGTAGTGTAAAAACTACCAACAGAACTCGTTTCTGGCACCTTCCCCGGTGGAGTTGTGCATGGGGTGTGTTTGGAACATTTTGTCACCAGCCGAGTCCAAAATTCAGCGATTCCCCATCTCAGCCCAGAAAGCAGGTAGAACAAGTTTTGTGGTGCCTTTCAGCTGCCTACCGGGGTAGTGTAAAAACTACCAACAGAACTCGTTTCTGGCACCTTCCCCGGTGGAGCTGTGCATGGGGTGTGTTTGGAACATTTTGTCACCAGCCGAGTCCAAAATTCAGCGATTCCCCATCTCAGCCCAGAAAGCAGGTAGAACAAGTTTTGTGGTGCCTTTCAGCTGCCTACCGGGGTAGTGTAAAAACTACCAACAGAACTCGTTTCTGGCACCTTCCCCGGTGGAGTTGTGCATGGGGTGTGTTTGGAACATTTTGTCACCAGCCGAGTCCAAAATTCAGCGATTCCCCATCTCAGCCCAGAAAGCAGGTAGAACAAGTTTTGTGGTGCCTTTCAGCTGCCTACCGGGGTAGTGTAAAAACTACCAACAGAACTCGTTTCTGGCACCTTCCCCGGTGGAGTTGTGCATGGGGTGTGTTTGGAACATTTTGTCACCAGCCGAGTCCAAAATTCAGCGATTCCCCATCTCAGCCCAGAAAGCAGGTAGAACAAGTTTTGTGGTGCCTTTCAGCTGCCTACCGGGGTAGTGTAAAAACTACCAACAGAACTCGTTTCTGGCACCTTCCCCGGTGGAGTTGTGCATGGGGTGTGTTTGGAACATTTTGTCACCAGCCGAGTCCAAAAGTCAGCGATTCCCCATCTCAGCCCAGAAAGCAGGTAGAACAAGTTTTGTGGTGCCTTTCTCTTGCCTACCGGGGTAGTGTAAAAACTACCAACAGAACTCGTTTCTGGCACCTTCCCCGGTGGAGTTGTGCATGGGGTGTGTTTGGAACATTTTGTCACCAGCCGAGTCCAAAATTCAGCTGTTCCCCATCTCAGCCCAGAAAGCAGGTAGAACAAGTTTTGTGGTGCCTTTCAGCTGCCTACCGGGGTAGTGTAAAAACTACCAACAGAACTCGTTTCTGGCACCTTCCCCGGTGGAGTTGTGCATGGGGTGTGTTTGGAACATTTTGTCACCAGCCGAGTCCAAAATTCAGCGATTCCCCATCTCAGCCCAGAAAGCAGGTAGAACAAGTTTTGTGGTGCCTTTCAGCTGCCTACCGGGGTAGTGTAAAAACTACCAACAGAACTCGTTTCTGGCACCTTCCCCGGTGGAGTTGTGCATGGGGTGTGTTTGGAACATTTTGTCACCAGCCGAGTCCAAAATTCAGCGATTCCCCATCTCAGCCCAGAAAGCAGGTAGAACAAGTTTTGTGGTGCCTTTCAGCTGCCTACCGGGGTAGTGTAAAAACTACCAACAGAACTCGTTTCTGGCACCTTCCCCGGTGGAGTTGTGCATGGGGTGTGTTTGGAACATTTTGTCACCAGCCGAGTCCAAAATTCAGCGATTCTCCATCTCAGCCCAGAAAGCAGGTAGAACAAGTTTTGTGGTGCCTTTCTCTTGCCTACCGGGGTAGTGTAAAAACTACCAACAGAACTCCTTTCTGGCACCTTCCCCGGTGGAGTTGTGCATGGGGTGTGTTTGGAACATTTTGTCACCAGCCGAGTCCAAAATTCAGCGATTCCCCATCTCAGCCCAGAAAGCAGGTAGAACAAGTTTTGTGGTGCCTTTCTCTTGCCTACCGGGGTAGTGTAAAAACTACCAACGGAACTCGATTCTGGCACCTTCCCCGGTGGAGTTGTGCATGGGGTGTGTTTGGAACATTTTGTCACCAGCCGAGTCCAAAATTCAGCGATTCCCCATCTCAGCCCAGAAAGCAGGTAGAACAAGTTTTGTGGTGCCTTTCAGCTGCCTACCGGGGGTAGTGTAAAAACTACCAACAGAACTCGTTTCTGGCACCTTCCCCGGTGGAGTTGTGCATGGGGTGTGTTTGGAACATTTTGTCACCAGCCGAGTCCAAAAGTCAGCGATTCCCCATCTCAGCCCAGAATGCAGGTAGAACAAGTTTTGTGGTGCCTTTCAGCTGCCTACCGGGGTAGTGTAAAAACTACCAACAGAACTCGTTTCTGGCACCTTCCCCGGTGGAGTTGTGCATGGGGTGTGTTTGGAACATTTTGTTACCAGCCGAGTCCAAAATTCAGCGATTCCCCATCTCAGCCCAGAAAGCAGGTAGAACAAGTTTTGTGGTGCCTTTCTCTTGCCTACCGGGGTAGTGTAAAAACTACCAACAGAACTCGTTTCTGGCACCTTCCCCGGTGGAGTTGTGCATGGGGTGTGTTTGGAACATTTTGTCACCAGCCGAGTCCAAAATTCAGCTGTTCCCCATCTCAGCCCAGAAAGCAGGTAGAACAAGTTTTGTGGTGCCTTTCAGCTGCCTACCGGGGTAGTGTAAAAACTACCAACAGAACTCGTTTCTGGCACCTTCCCCGGTGGAGGTGTGCATGGGGTGTGTTTGGAACATTTTGTCACCAGCCGAGTCCAAAATTCAGCGATTCCCCATCTCAGCCCAGAAAGCAGGTAGAACAAGTTTTGTGGTGCCTTTCAGCTGCCTACCGGGGTAGTGTAAAAACTACCAACAGAACTCGTTTCTGGCACCTTCCCCGGTGGAGTTGTGCATGGGGTGTGTTTGGAACATTTTGTCACCAGCCGAGTCCAAAATTCAGCGATTCCCCATCTCAGCCCAGAAAGCAGGTAGAACAAGTTTTGTGGTGCCTTTCTCTTGCCTACCGGGGTAGTGTAAAAACTACCAACAGAACTCGTTTCTGGCACCTTTGCCGGTGGAGCTGTGCATGGGGTGTGTTTGGAACATTTTGTCACCAGCCGAGTCCAAAATTCAGCGATTCCCCATCTCAGCCCAGAAAGCAGGTAGAACAAGTTTTGTGGTGCCTTTCTCTTGCCTACCGGGGTAGTGTAAAAACTACCAACAGAACTCGTTTCTGGCACCTTCCCCGGTGGAGTTGTGCATGGGGTGTGTTTGGAACATTTTGTCACCAGCCGAGTCCAAAATTCAGCGATTCCCCATCTCAGCCCAGAAAGCAGGTAGAACAAGTTTTGTGGTGCCTTTCAGCTGCCTACCGGGGTAGTGTAAAAACTACCAACAGAACTCGTTTCTGGCACCTTCCCCGGTGGAGCTGTGCATGGGGTGTGTTTGGAACATTTTGTCACCAGCCGAGTCCAAAATTCAGCGATTCCCCATCTCAGCCCAGAAAGCAGGTAGAACAAGTTTTGTGGTGCCTTTCAGCTGCCTACCGGGGTAGTGTAAAAACTACCAACAGAACTCGTTTCTGGCACCTTCCCCGTTGGAGGTGTGCATGGGGTGTGTTTGGAACATTTTGTCACCAGCCGAGTCCAAAATTCAGCGATTCTCCTTCTCAGCCCAGAAAGCAGGTAGAACAAGTTTTGTGGTGCCTTTCAGCTGCCTACCGGGGTAGTGTAAAAACTACCAACAGAACTCGTTTCTGGCACCTTCCCCGGTGGAGTTGTGCATGGGGTGTGTTTGGAACATTTTGTCACCAGCCGAGTCCAAAATTCAGCGATTCCCCATCTCAGCCCAGAAAGCAGGTAGAACAAGTTTTGTGGTGCCTTTCAGCTGCCTACCGGGGTAGTGTAAAAACTACCAACAGAACTCGTTTCTGGCACCTTCCCCGGTGGAGTTGTGCATGGGGTGTGTTTGGAACATTTTGTCACCAGCCGAGTCCAAAATTCAGCGATTCCCCATCTCAGCCCAGAAAGCAGGTAGAACAAGTTTTGTGGTGCCTTTCAGCTGCCTACCGGGGTAGTGTAAAAACTACCAACAGAACTCGTTTCTGGCACCTTCCCCGGTGGAGTTGTGCATGGGGTGTGTTTGGAACATTTTGTCACCAGCCGAGTCCAAAATTCAGCGATTCCCCATCTCAGCCCAGAAAGCAGGTAGAACAAGTTTTGTGGTGCCTTTCAGCTGCCTACCGGGGTAGTGTAAAAACTACCAACAGAACTCGTTTCTGGCACCTTCCCCGGTGGAGGTGTGCATGGGGTGTGTTTGGAACATTTTGTCACCAGCCGAGTCCAAAATTCAGCGATTCCCCATCTCAGCCCAGAAAGCAGGTAGAACAAGTTTTGTGGTGCCTTTCAGCTGCCTACCGGGGTAGTGTAAAAACTACCAACAGAACTCGTTTCTGGCACCTTCCCCGGTGGAGTTGTGCATGGGGTGTGTTTGGAACATTTTGTCACCAGCCGAGTCCAAAATTCAGCGATTCCCCATCTCAGCCCAGAAAGCAGGTAGAACAAGTTTTGTGGTGCCTTTCTCTTGCCTACCGGGGTAGTGTAAAAACTACCAACAGAACTCGTTTCTGGCACCTTCCCCGGTGGAGTTGTGCATGGGGTGTGTTTGGAACATTTTGTCACCAGCCGAGTCCAAAATTCAGCGATTCCCCATCTCAGCCCAGAAAGCAGGTAGAACAAGTTTTGTGGTGCCTTTCAGCTGCCTACCGGGGTACGGTAAAAACTACCAACAGAACTCGTTTCTGGCACCTTCCCCGGTGGAGGTGTGCATGGGGTGTGTTTGGAACATTTTGTCACCAGCCGAGTCCAAAATTCAGCGATTCCCCATCTCAGCCCAGAAAGCAGGTAGAACAAGTTTTGTGGTGCCTTTCAGCTGCCTACCGGGGTAGTGTAAAAACTACCAACAGAACTCGTTTCTGGCACCTTCCCCGGTGGAGTTGTGCATGGGGTGTGTTTGGAACATTTTGTCACCAGCCGAGTCCAAAATTCAGCGATTCCCCATCTCAGCCCAGAAAGCAGGTAGAACAAGTTTTGTGGTGCCTTTCAGCTGCCTACCGGGGTAGTGTAAAAACTACCAACAGAACTCGTTTCTGGCACCTTCCCCGGTGGAGCTGTGCATGGGGTGTGTTTGGAACATTTTGTCACCAGCCGAGTCCAAAATTCAGCGATTCCCCATCTCAGCCCAGAAAGCAGGTAGAACAAGTTTTGTGGTGCCTTTCAGCTGCCTACCGGGGTAGTGTAAAAACTACCAACAGAACTCGTTTCTGGCACCTTCCCCGGTGGAGTTGTGCATGGGGTGTGTTTGGAACATTTTGTCACCAGCCGAGTCCAAAATTCAGCGATTCCCCATCTCAGCCCAGAAAGCAGGTAGAACAAGTTTTGTGGTGCCTTTCAGCTGCCTACCGGGGTAGTGTAAAAACTACCAACAGAACTCGTTTCTGGCACCTTCCCCGGTGGAGTTGTGCATGGGGTGTGTTTGGAACATTTTGTCACCAGCCGAGTCCAAAATTCAGCGATTCCCCATCTCAGCCCAGAAAGCAGGTAGAACAAGTTTTGTGGTGCCTTTCAGCTGCCTACCGGGGTAGTGTAAAAACTACCAACAGAACTCGTTTCTGGCACCTTCCCCGGTGGAGTTGTGCATGGGGTGTGTTTGGAACATTTTGTCACCAGCCGAGTCCAAAAGTCAGCGATTCCCCATCTCAGCCCAGAAAGCAGGTAGAACAAGTTTTGTGGTGCCTTTCTCTTGCCTACCGGGGTAGTGTAAAAACTACCAACAGAACTCGTTTCTGGCACCTTCCCCGGTGGAGTTGTGCATGGGGTGTGTTTGGAACATTTTGTCACCAGCCGAGTCCAAAATTCAGCTGTTCCCCATCTCAGCCCAGAAAGCAGGTAGAACAAGTTTTGTGGTGCCTTTCAGCTGCCTACCGGGGTAGTGTAAAAACTACCAACAGAACTCGTTTCTGGCACCTTCCCCGGTGGAGTTGTGCATGGGGTGTGTTTGGAACATTTTGTCACCAGCCGAGTCCAAAATTCAGCGATTCCCCATCTCAGCCCAGAAAGCAGGTAGAACAAGTTTTGTGGTGCCTTTCAGCTGCCTACCGGGGTAGTGTAAAAACTACCAACAGAACTCGTTTCTGGCACCTTCCCCGGTGGAGTTGTGCATGGGGTGTGTTTGGAACATTTTGTCACCAGCCGAGTCCAAAATTCAGCGATTCCCCATCTCAGCCCAGAAAGCAGGTAGAACAAGTTTTGTGGTGCCTTTCAGCTGCCTACCGGGGTAGTGTAAAAACTACCAACAGAACTCGTTTCTGGCACCTTCCCCGGTGGAGTTGTGCATGGGGTGTGTTTGGAACATTTTGTCACCAGCCGAGTCCAAAATTCAGCGATTCTCCATCTCAGCCCAGAAAGCAGGTAGAACAAGTTTTGTGGTGCCTTTCTCTTGCCTACCGGGGTAGTGTAAAAACTACCAACAGAACTCCTTTCTGGCACCTTCCCCGGTGGAGTTGTGCATGGGGTGTGTTTGGAACATTTTGTCACCAGCCGAGTCCAAAATTCAGCGATTCCCCATCTCAGCCCAGAAAGCAGGTAGAACAAGTTTTGTGGTGCCTTTCTCTTGCCTACCGGGGGTAGTGTAAAAACTACCAACGGAACTCGATTCTGGCACCTTCCCCGGTGGAGTTGTGCATGGGGTGTGTTTGGAACATTTTGTCACCAGCCGAGTCCAAAATTCAGCGATTCCCCATCTCAGCCCAGAAAGCAGGTAGAACAAGTTTTGTGGTGCCTTTCAGCTGCCTACCGGGGTAGTGTAAAAACTACCAACAGAACTCGTTTCTGGCACCTTCCCCGGTGGAGGTGTGCATGGGGTGTGTTTGGAACATTTTGTCACCAGCCGAGTCCAAAACTCAGCTGTTCCCCATCTCAGCCCAGAAAGCAGGTACAACAAGTTTTGTGGTGCCTTTCAGCTGCCTACCGGGGTAGTGTAAAAACTACCAACAGAACTCGTTTCTGGCACCTTCCCCGGTGGAGTTGTGCATGGGGTGTGTTTGGAACATTTTGTCACCAGCCGAGTCCAAAATTCAGCGATTCCCCATCTCAGCCCAGAAAGCAGGTAGAACAAGTTTTGTGGTGCCTTTCAGCTGCCTACCGGGGTAGTGTAAAAACTACCAACAGAACTCGTTTCTGGCACCTTCCCCGGTGGAGGTGTGCATGGGGTGTGTTTGGAACATTTTGTCACCAGCCGAGTCCAAAATTCAGCGATTCTCCATCTCAGCCCAGAAAGCAGGTAGAACAAGTTTTGTGGTGCCTTTCAGCTGCCTACCGGGGGTAGTGTAAAAACTACCAACAGAACTCGTTTCTGGCACCTTCCCCGGTGGAGGTGTGCATGGGGTGTGTTTGGAACATTTTGTCACCAGCCGAGTCCAAAATTCAGCGATTCCCCATCTCAGCCCAGAAAGCAGGTAGAACAAGTTTCGTGGTGCCTTTCAGCTGCCTATCGGGGTAGTGTAAAAACTACCAACAGAACTCGTTTCTGGCACCTTCCCCGGTGGAGTTGTGCATGGGGTGTGTTTGGAACATTTTGTCACCAGCCGAGTCCAAAATTCAGCGATTCCCCATCTCAGCCCAGAAAGCAGGTAGAACAAGTTTTGTGGTGCCTTTCAGCTGCCTACCGGGGTAGTGTAAAAACTACCAACAGAACTCGTTTCTGGCACCTTCCCCGGTGGAGTTGTGCATGGGGTGTGTTTGGAACATTTTGTCACCAGCCGAGTCCAAAATTCAGCGATTCCCCATCTCAGCCCAGAAAGCAGGTAGAACAAGTTTTGTGGTGCCTTTCAGCTGCCTACCGGGGTAGTGTAAAAACTACCAACAGAACTCGTTTCTGGCACCTTCCCCGGTGGAGCTGTGCATGGGGTGTGTTTGGAACATTTTGTCACCAGCCGAGTCCAAAATTCAGCGATTCCCCATCTCAGCCCAGAAAGCAGGTAGAACAAGTTTTGTGGTGCCTTTCAGCTGCCTACCGGGGTAGTGTAAAAACTACCAACAGAACTCGTTTCTGGCACCTTCCCCGGTGGAGGTGTGCATGGGGTGTGTTTGGAACATTTTGTCACCAGCCGAGTCCAAAATTCAGCGATTCCCCATCTCAGCCCAGAAAGCAGGTAGAACAAGTTTTGTGGTGCCTTTCAGCTGCCTACCGGGGTAGTGTAAAAACTACCAACAGAACTCGTTTCTGGCACCTTCCCCGGTGGAGTTGTGCATGGGGTGTGTTTGGAACATTTTGTCACCAGCCGAGTCCAAAATTCAGCGATTCCCCATCTCAGCCCAGAAAGCAGGTAGAACAAGTTTTGTGGTGCCTTTCAGCTGCCTACCGGGGTAGTGTAAAAACTACCAACAGAACTCGTTTCTGGCACCTTCCCCGGTGGAGTTGTGCATGGGGTGTGTTTGGAACATTTTGTCACCAGCCGAGTCCAAAAGTCAGCGATTCCCCATCTCAGCCCAGAAAGCAGGTAGAACAAGTTTTGTGGTGCCTTTCAGCTGCCTACCGGGGTAGTGTAAAAACTACCAACAGAACTCGTTTCTGGCACCTTCCCCGGTGGAGTTGTGCATGGGGTGTGTTTGGAACATTTTGTTACCAGCCGAGTCCAAAATTCAGCGATTCCCCATCTCAGCCCAGAAAGCAGGTAGAACAAGTTTTGTGGTGCCTTTCTCTTGCCTACCGGGGTAGTGTAAAAACTACCAACAGAACTCGTTTCTGGCACCTTCCCCGGTGGAGTTGTGCATGGGGTGTGTTTGGAACATTTTGTCACCAGCCGAGTCCAAAATTCAGCTGTTCCCCATCTCAGCCCAGAAAGCAGGTAGAACAAGTTTTGTGGTGCCTTTCAGCTGCCTACCGGGGTAGTGTAAAAACTACCAACAGAACTCGTTTCTGGCACCTTCCCCGGTGGAGTTGTGCATGGGGTGTGTTTGGAACATTTTGTCACCAGCCGAGTCCAAAATTCAGCGATTCCCCATCTCAGCCCAGAAAGCAGGTAGAACAAGTTTTGTGGTGCCTTTCAGCTGCCTACCGGGGTAGTGTAAAAACTACCAACAGAACTCGTTTCTGGCACCTTCCCCGGTGGAGTTGTGCATGGGGTGTGTTTGGAACATTTTGTCACCAGCCGAGTCCAAAATTCAGCGATTCCCCATCTCAGCCCAGAAAGCAGGTACAACAAGTTTTGTGGTGCCTTTCAGCTGCCTACCGGGGTAGTGTAAAAACTACCAACGGAACTCGATTCTGGCACCTTCCCCGGTGGAGTTGTGCATGGGGTGTGTTTGGAACATTTTGTCACCAGCCGAGTCCAAAATTCAGCGATTCCCCATCTCAGCCCAGAAAGCAGGTAGAACAAGTTTTGTGGTGCCTTTCAGCTGCCTACCGGGGGTAGTGTAAAAACTACCAACAGAACTCGTTTCTGGCACCTTCCCCGGTGGAGGTGTGCATGGGGTGTGTTTGGAACATTTTGTCACCAGCCGAGTCCAAAACTCAGCTGTTCCCCATCTCAGCCCAGAAAGCAGGTACAACAAGTTTTGTGGTGCCTTTCAGCTGCCTACCGGGGTAGTGTAAAAACTACCAACAGAACTCGTTTCTGGCACCTTCCCCGGTGGAGTTGTGCATGGGGTGTGTTTGGAACATTTTGTCACCAGCCGAGTCCAAAATTCAGCGATTCCCCATCTCAGCCCAGAAAGCAGGTAGAACAAGTTTTGTGGTGCCTTTCAGCTGCCTACCGGGGTAGTGTAAAAACTACCAACAGAACTCGTTTCTGGCACCTTCCCCGGTGGAGGTGTGCATGGGGTGTGTTTGGAACATTTTGTCACCAGCCGAGTCCAAAATTCAGCGATTCTCCATCTCAGCCCAGAAAGCAGGTAGAACAAGTTTTGTGGTGCCTTTCAGCTGCCTACCGGGGTAGTGTAAAAACTACCAACAGAACTCGTTTCTGGCACCTTCCCCGGTGGAGTTGTGCATGGGGTGTGTTTGGAACATTTTGTCACCAGCCGAGTCCAAAATTCAGCGATTCCCCATCTCAGCCCAGAAAGCAGGTAGAACAAGTTTTGTGGTGCCTTTCAGCTGCCTACCGGGGTAGTGTAAAAACTACCAACAGAACTCGTTTCTGGCACCTTCCCCGGTGGAGTTGTGCATGGGGTGTGTTTGGAACATTTTGTCAGCAGCCGAGTCCAAAATTCAGCGATTCCCCATCTCAGCCCAGAAAGCAGGTAGAACAAGTTTTGTGGTGCCTTTCAGCTGCCTACCGGGGTAGTGTAAAAACTACCAACAGAACTCGTTTCTGGCACCTTCCCCGGTGGAGTTGTGCATGGGGTGTGTTTGGAACATTTTGTCACCAGCCGAGTCCAAAATTCAGCGATTCCCCATCTCAGCCCAGAAAGCAGGTAGAACAAGTTTTGTGGTGCCTTTCAGCTGCCTACCGGGGTAGTGTAAAAAGTACCAACAGAACTCGTTTCTGGCACCTTCCCCGGTGGAGGTGTGCATGGGGTGTGTTTGGAACATTTTGTCACCAGCCGAGTCCAAAATTCAGCGATTCCCCATCTCAGCCCAGAAAGCAGGTAGAACAAGTTTTGTGGTGCCTTTCAGCTGCCTACCGGGGTAGTGTAAAAACTACCAACAGAACTCGTTTCTGGCACCTTCCCCGGTGGAGGTGTGCATGGGGTGTGTTTGGAACATTTTGTCACCAGCCGAGTCCAAAATTCAGCGATTCCCCATCTCAGCCCAGAAAGCAGGTAGAACAAGTTTTGTGGTGCCTTTCAGCTGCCTACCGGGGTAGTGTAAAAACTACCAACAGAACTCGTTTCTGGCACCTTCCCCGGTGGAGGTGTGCATGGGGTGTGTTTGGAACATTTTGTCACCAGCCGAGTCCAAAACTCAGCTGTTCCCCATCTCAGCCCAGAAAGCAGGTACAACAAGTTTTGTGGTGCCTTTCAGCTGCCTACCGGGGTAGTGTAAAAACTACCAACAGAACTCGTTTCTGGCACCTTCCCCGGTGGAGTTGTGCATGGGGTGTGTTTGGAACATTTTGTCACCAGCCGAGTCCAAAATTCAGCGATTCCCCATCTCAGCCCAGAAAGCAGGTAGAACAAGTTTTGTGGTGCCTTTCAGCTGCCTACCGGGGTAGTGTAAAAACTACCAACAGAACTCGTTTCTGGCACCTTCCCCGGTGGAGGTGTGCATGGGGTGTGTTTGGAACATTTTGTCACCAGCCGAGTCCAAAATTCAGCGATTCTCCATCTCAGCCCAGAAAGCAGGTAGAACAAGTTTTGTGGTGCCTTTCAGCTGCCTACCGGGGTAGTGTAAAAACTACCAACAGAACTCGTTTCTGGCACCTTCCCCGGTGGAGGTGTGCATGGGGTGTGTTTGGAACATTTTGTCACCAGCCGAGTCCAAAATTCAGCGATTCCCCATCTCAGCCCAGAAAGCAGGTAGAACAAGTTTTGTGGTGCCTTTCAGCTGCCTATCGGGGTAGTGTAAAAACTACCAACAGAACTCGTTTCTGGCACCTTCCCCGGTGGAGTTGTGCATGGGGTGTGTTTGGAACATTTTGTCACCAGCCGAGTCCAAAATTCAGCGATTCCCCATCTCAGCCCAGAAAGCAGGTAGAACAAGTTTTGTGGTGCCTTTCAGCTGCCTACTGGGGTAGTGTAAAAACTACCAACAGAACTCGTTTCTGGCACCTTCCCCGGTGGAGTTGTGCATGGGGTGTGTTTGGAACATTTTGTCACCAGCCGAGTCCAAAATTCAGCGATTCCCCATCTCAGCCCAGAAAGCAGGTAGAACAAGTTTTGTGGTGCCTTTCAGCTGCCTACCGGGGTAGTGTAAAAACTACCAACAGAACTCGTTTCTGGCACCTTCCCCGGTGGAGCTGTGCATGGGGTGTGTTTGGAACATTTTGTCACCAGCCGAGTCCAAAATTCAGCGATTCCCCATCTCAGCCCAGAAAGCAGGTAGAACAAGTTTTGTGGTGCCTTTCAGCTGCCTACCGGGGTAGTGTAAAAACTACCAACAGAACTCGTTTCTGGCACCTTCCCCGGTGGAGGTGTGCATGGGGTGTGTTTGGAACATTTTGTCACCAGCCGAGTCCAAAATTCAGCGATTCCCCATCTCAGCCCAGAAAGCAGGTAGAACAAGTTTTGTGGTGCCTTTCAGCTGCCTACCGGGGTAGTGTAAAAACTACCAACAGAACTCGTTTCTGGCACCTTCCCCGGTGGAGTTGTGCATGGGGTGTGTTTGGAACATTTTGTCACCAGCCGAGTCCAAAATTCAGCGATTCCCCATCTCAGCCCAGAAAGCAGGTAGAACAAGTTTTGTGGTGCCTTTCAGCTGCCTACCGGGGTAGTGTAAAAACTACCAACAGAACTCGTTTCTGGCACCTTCCCCGGTGGAGTTGTGCATGGGGTGTGTTTGGAACATTTTGTCACCAGCCGAGTCCAAAAGTCAGCGATTCCCCATCTCAGCCCAGAAAGCAGGTAGAACAAGTTTTGTGGTGCCTTTCAGCTGCCTACCGGGGTAGTGTAAAAACTACCAACAGAACTCGTTTCTGGCACCTTCCCCGGTGGAGTTGTGCATGGGGTGTGTTTGGAACATTTTGTTACCAGCCGAGTCCAAAATTCAGCGATTCCCCATCTCAGCCCAGAAAGCAGGTAGAACAAGTTTTGTGGTGCCTTTCTCTTGCCTACCGGGGTAGTGTAAAAACTACCAACAGAACTCGTTTCTGGCACCTTCCCCGGTGGAGTTGTGCATGGGGTGTGTTTGGAACATTTTGTCACCAGCCGAGTCCAAAATTCAGCTGTTCCCCATCTCAGCCCAGAAAGCAGGTAGAACAAGTTTTGTGGTGCCTTTCAGCTGCCTACCGGGGTAGTGTAAAAACTACCAACAGAACTCGTTTCTGGCACCTTCCCCGGTGGAGTTGTGCATGGGGTGTGTTTGGAACATTTTGTCAGCAGCCGAGTCCAAAATTCAGCGATTCCCCATCTCAGCCCAGAAAGCAGGTAGAACAAGTTTTGTGGTGCCTTTCAGCTGCCTACCGGGGTAGTGTAAAAACTACCAACAGAACTCGTTTCTGGCACCTTCCCCGGTGGAGTTGTGCATGGGGTGTGTTTGGAACATTTTGTCACCAGCCGAGTCCAAAATTCAGCGATTCCCCATCTCAGCCCAGAAAGCAGGTAGAACAAGTTTTGTGGTGCCTTTCAGCTGCCTACCGGGGTAGTGTAAAAACTACCAACGGAACTCGATTCTGGCACCTTCCCCGGTGGAGTTGTGCATGGGGTGTGTTTGGAACATTTTGTCACCAGCCGAGTCCAAAATTCAGCGATTCCCCATCTCAGCCCAGAAAGCAGGTAGAACAAGTTTTGTGGTGCCTTTCAGCTGCCTACCGGGGTAGTGTAAAAACTACCAACAGAACTCGTTTCTGGCACCTTCCCCGGTGGAGGTGTGCATGGGGTGTGTTTGGAACATTTTGTCACCAGCCGAGTCCAAAACTCAGCTGTTCCCCATCTCAGCCCAGAAAGCAGGTACAACAAGTTTTGTGGTGCCTTTCAGCTGCCTACCGGGGTAGTGTAAAAACTACCAACAGAACTCGTTTCTGGCACCTTCCCCGGTGGAGTTGTGCATGGGGTGTGTTTGGAACATTTTGTCACCAGCCGAGTCCAAAATTCAGCGATTCCCCATCTCAGCCCAGAAAGCAGGTAGAACAAGTTTTGTGGTGCCTTTCAGCTGCCTACCGGGGTAGTGTAAAAACTACCAACAGAACTCGTTTCTGGCACCTTCCCCGGTGGAGGTGTGCATGGGGTGTGTTTGGAACATTTTGTCACCAGCCGAGTCCAAAATTCAGCGATTCTCCATCTCAGCCCAGAAAGCAGGTAGAACAAGTTTTGTGGTGCCTTTCAGCTGCCTACCGGGGTAGTGTAAAAACTACCAACAGAACTCGTTTCTGGCACCTTCCCCGGTGGAGTTGTGCATGGGGTGTGTTTGGAACATTTTGTCACCAGCCGAGTCCAAAATTCAGCGATTCCCCATCTCAGCCCAGAAAGCAGGTAGAACAAGTTTTGTGGTGCCTTTCAGCTGCCTACCGGGGTAGTGTAAAAACTACCAACAGAACTCGTTTCTGGCACCTTCCCCGGTGGAGTTGTGCATGGGGTGTGTTTGGAACATTTTGTCACCAGCCGAGTCCAAAATTCAGCGATTCCCCATCTCAGCCCAGAAAGCAGGTAGAACAAGTTTTGTGGTGCCTTTCAGCTGCCTACCGGGGTAGTGTAAAAAGTACCAACAGAACTCGTTTCTGGCACCTTCCCCGGTGGAGGTGTGCATGGGGTGTGTTTGGAACATTTTGTCACCAGCCGAGTCCAAAATTCAGCGATTCCCCATCTCAGCCCAGAAAGCAGGTAGAACAAGTTTTGTGGTGCCTTTCAGCTGCCTACCGGGGTAGTGTAAAAACTACCAACAGAACTCGTTTCTGGCACCTTCCCCGGTGGAGTTGTGCATGGGGTGTGTTTGGAACATTTTGTCACCAGCCGAGTCCAAAATTCAGCGATTCCCCATCTCAGCCCAGAAAGCAGGTAGAACAAGTTTTGTGGTGCCTTTCAGCTGCCTACCGGGGTAGTGTAAAAACTACCAACAGAACTCGTTTCTGGCACCTTCCCCGGTGGAGGTGTGCATGGGGTGTGTTTGGAACATTTTGTCACCAGCCGAGTCCAAAATTCAGCGATTCCCCATCTCAGCCCAGAAAGCAGGTAGAACAAGTTTTGTGGTGCCTTTCAGCTGCCTACCGGGGTAGTGTAAAAACTACCAACAGAACTCGTTTCTGGCACCTTCCCCGGTGGAGTTGTGCATGGGGTGTGTTTGGAACATTTTGTCACCAGCCGAGTCCAAAATTCAGCGATTCCCCATCTCAGCCCAGAAAGCAGGTAGAACAAGTTTTGTGGTGCCTTTCAGCTGCCTACCGGGGTAGTGTAAAAACTACCAACAGAACTCGTTTCTGGCACCTTCCCCGGTGGAGGTGTGCATGGGGTGTGTTTGGAACATTTTGTCACCAGCCGAGTCCAAAATTCAGCGATTCCCCATCTCAGCCCAGAAAGCAGGTAGAACAAGTTTTGTGGTGCCTTTCTCTTGCCTACCGGGGTAGTGTAAAAACTACCAACAGAACTCGTTTCTGGCACCTTCCCCGGTGGAGTTGTGCATGGGGTGTGTTTGGAACATTTTGTCACCAGCCGAGTCCAAAAGTCAGCGATTCCCCATCTCAGCCCAGAAAGCAGGTAGAACAAGTTTTGTGGTGCCTTTCAGCTGCCTACCGGGGTAGTGTAAAAACTACCAACAGAACTCGTTTCTGGCACCTTCCCCGGTGGAGTTGTGCATGGGGTGTGTTTGGAACATTTTGTTACCAGCCGAGTCCAAAATTCAGCGATTCCCCATCTCAGCCCAGAAAGCAGGTAGAACAAGTTTTGTGGTGCCTTTCTCTTGCCTACCGGGGTAGTGTAAAAACTACCAACAGAACTCGTTTCTGGCACCTTCCCCGGTGGAGTTGTGCATGGGGTGTGTTTGGAACATTTTGTCACCAGCCGAGTCCAAAATTCAGCGATTCCCCATCTCAGCCCAGAAAGCAGGTAGAACAAGTTTTGTGGTGCCTTTCAGCTGCCTACCGGGGTAGTGTAAAAACTACCAACAGAACTCGTTTCTGGCACCTTCCCCGGTGGAGTTGTGCATGGGGTGTGTTTGGAACATTTTGTCACCAGCCGAGTCCAAAATTCAGCGATTCCCCATCTCAGCCCAGAAAGCAGGTAGAACAAGTTTTGTGGTGCCTTTCAGCTGCCTACCGGGGTAGTGTAAAAACTACCAACAGAACTCGTTTCTGGCACCTTCCCCGGTGGAGTTGTGCATGGGGTGTGTTTGGAACATTTTGTCACCAGCCGAGTCCAAAATTCAGCGATTCCCCATCTCAGCCCAGAAAGCAGGTACAACAAGTTTTGTGGTGCCTTTCAGCTGCCTACCGGGGTAGTGTAAAAACTACCAACGGAACTCGATTCTGGCACCTTCCCCGGTGGAGTTGTGCATGGGGTGTGTTTGGAACATTTTGTCACCAGCCGAGTCCAAAATTCAGCGATTCCCCATCTCAGCCCAGAAAGCAGGTAGAACAAGTTTTGTGGTGCCTTTCAGCTGCCTACCGGGGTAGTGTAAAAACTACCAACAGAACTCGTTTCTGGCACCTTCCCCGGTGGAGGTGTGCATGGGGTGTGTTTGGAACATTTTGTCACCAGCCGAGTCCAAAACTCAGCTGTTCCCCATCTCAGCCCAGAAAGCAGGTACAACAAGTTTTGTGGTGCCTTTCAGCTGCCTACCGGGGTAGTGTAAAAACTACCAACAGAACTCGTTTCTGGCACCTTCCCCGGTGGAGTTGTGCATGGGGTGTGTTTGGAACATTTTGTCACCAGCCGAGTCCAAAATTCAGCGATTCCCCATCTCAGCCCAGAAAGCAGGTAGAACAAGTTTTGTGGTGCCTTTCAGCTGCCTACCGGGGTAGTGTAAAAACTACCAACAGAACTCGTTTCTGGCACCTTCCCCGGTGGAGCTGTGCATGGGGTGTGTTTGGAACATTTTGTCACCAGCCGAGTCCAAAATTCAGCGATTCTCCATCTCAGCCCAGAAAGCAGGTAGAACAAGTTTTGTGGTGCCTTTCAGCTGCCTACCGGGGTAGTGTAAAAACTACCAACAGAACTCGTTTCTGGCACCTTCCCCGGTGGAGTTGTGCATGGGGTGTGTTTGGAACATTTTGTCACCAGCCGAGTCCAAAATTCAGCGATTCCCCATCTCAGCCCAGAAAGCAGGTAGAACAAGTTTTGTGGTGCCTTTCAGCTGCCTACCGGGGTAGTGTAAAAACTACCAACAGAACTCGTTTCTGGCACCTTCCCCGGTGGAGTTGTGCATGGGGTGTGTTTGGAACATTTTGTCAGCAGCCGAGTCCAAAATTCAGCGATTCCCCATCTCAGCCCAGAAAGCAGGTAGAACAAGTTTTGTGGTGCCTTTCAGCTGCCTACCGGGGTAGTGTAAAAACTACCAACAGAACTCGTTTCTGGCACCTTCCCCGGTGGAGTTGTGCATGGGGTGTGTTTGGAACATTTTGTCACCAGCCGAGTCCAAAATTCAGCGATTCCCCATCTCAGCCCAGAAAGCAGGTAGAACAAGTTTTGTGGTGCCTTTCAGCTGCCTACCGGGGTAGTGTAAAAACTACCAACAGAACTCGTTTCTGGCACCTTCCCCGGTGGAGTTGTGCATGGGGTGTGTTTGGAACATTTTGTCACCAGCCGAGTCCAAAATTCAGCTCTTCCCCATCTCAGCCCAGAAAGCAGGTACAACAAGTTTTGTGGTGCCTTTCAGCTGCCTACCGGGGTAGTGTAAAAACTACCAATAGAACTCCTTTCTGGCACCTTCCCCGGTGGAGTTGTGCATGGGGTGTGTTTGGAACATTTTGTCACCAGCCGAGTCGAAAATTCAGCGATTCCCCATCTCAGCCCAGAAAGCAGGTAGAACAAGTTTTGTGGTGCCTTTCAGCTGCCTACCGGGGTAGTGTAAAAACTACCAACAGAACTCGTTTCTGGCACCTTCCCCGGTGGAGGTGTGCATGGGGTGTGTTTGGAACATTTTGTCACCAGCCGAGTCCAAAATTCAGCGATTCCCCATCTCAGCCCAGAAAGCAGGTAGAACAAGTTTTGTGGTGCCTTTCAGCTGCCTACCGGGGTAGTGTAAAAACTACCAACAGAACTCGTTTCTGGCACCTTCCCCGGTGGAGGTGTGCATGGGGTGTGTTTGGAACATTTTGTCACCAGCCGAGTCCAAAATTCAGCGATTCCCCATCTCAGCCCAGAAAGCAGGTAGAACAAGTTTTGTGGTGCCTTTCAGCTGCCTACCGGGGTAGTGTAAAAACTACCAACAGAACTCGTTTCTGGCACCTTCCCCGGTGGAGGTGTGCATGGGGTGTGTTTGGAACATTTTGTCACCAGCCGAGTCCAAAATTCAGCGATTCCCCATCTCAGCCCAGAAAGCAGGTAGAACAAGTTTTGTGGTGCCTTTCAGCTGCCTACCGGGGTAGTGTAAAAACTACCAACAGAACTCGTTTCTGGCACCTTCCCCGGTGGAGTTGTGCATGGGGTGTGTTTGGAACATTTTGTCACCAGCCGAGTCCAAAATTCAGCGATTCCCCATCTCAGCCCAGAAAGCAGGTAGAACAAGTTTTGTGGTGCCTTTCAGCTGCCTACCGGGGTAGTGTAAAAACTACCAACAGAACTCGTTTCTGGCACCTTCCCCGGTGGAGGTGTGCATGGGGTGTGTTTGGAACATTTTGTCACCAGCCGAGTCCAAAATTCAGCGATTCCCCATCTCAGCCCAGAAAGCAGGTAGAACAAGTTTTGTGGTGCCTTTCTCTTGCCTACCGGGGTAGTGTAAAAACTACCAACAGAACTCGTTTCTGGCACCTTCCCCGGTGGAGTTGTGCATGGGGTGTGTTTGGAACATTTTGTCACCAGCCGAGTCCAAAATTCAGCGATTCCCCATCTCAGCCCAGAAAGCAGGTAGAACAAGTTTTGTGGTGCCTTTCAGCTGCCTACCGGGGTAGTGTAAAAACTACCAACAGAACTCGTTTCTGGCACCTTCCCCGGTGGAGTTGTGCATGGGGTGTGTTTGGAACATTTTGTTACCAGCCGAGTCCAAAATTCAGCCGTTCCCCATCTCAGCCCAGAAAGCAGGTAGAACAAGATTTGTGGTGCCTTTCTCTTGCCTACCGGGGTAGTGTAAAAACTACTAACGGAACTCGATTCTGGCACCTTCCCCGGTGGAGTTGTGCATGGGGTGTGTTTGGAACATTTTGTCACCAGCCGAGTCCAAAATTCAGCGATTCCCCATCTCAGCCCAGAAAGCAGGTAGAGCAAGTTTTGTGGTGCCTTTCAGCTGCCTACCGGGGTAGTGTAAAAACTACCAATAGAACTCCTTTCTGGCACCTTCCCCGGTGGAGTTGTGCATGGGGTGTGTTTGGAACATTTTGTCACCAGCCGAGTCCAAAATTCAGCGATTCCCCATCTCAGCCCAGAAAGCCGGTAGAACAAGTTTTGTGGTGCCTTTCTCTTGCCTACCGGGGTAGTGTAAAAAACTACCAACAGAACTCGTTTCTGGCACCTTCCCCGGTGGAGTTGTGCATGGGGTGTGTTTGGAACATTTTGTCACCAGCCGAGTCCAAAATTCAGCGATTCCCCATCTCAGCCCAGAAAGCAGGTAGAACAAGTTTTGTGGTGCCTTTCAGCTGCCTACCGGGGTAGTGTAAAAACTACCAACAGAATTCCTTTCTGGCACCTTCCCCGGTGGAGTTGTGCATGGGGTGTGTTTGGAACATTTTGTCACCAGCCGAGTCCAAAATTCAGCGATTCCCCATCTCAGCCCAGAAAGCAGGTAGAACAAGTTTTGTGGTGCCTTTCAGCTGCCTACCGGGGTAGTGTAAAAACTACCAACAGAACTCGTTTCTGGCACCTTCCCCGGTGGAGGTGTGCATGGGGTGTGTTTGGAACATTTTGTCAGCAGCCGAGTCCAAAATTCAGCGATTCCCCATCTCAGCCCAGAAAGCAGGTAGAACAAGTTTTGTGGTGCCTTTCAGCTGCCTACCGGGGTAGTGTAAAAACTACCAACAGAACTCGTTTCTGGCACCTTCCCCGGTGGAGTTGTGCATGGGGTGTGTTTGGAACATTTTGTCACCAGCCGAGTCCAAAATTCAGCGATTCCCCATCTCAGCCCAGAAAGCAGGTAGAACAAGTTTTGTGGTGCCTTTCTCTTGCCTACCGGGGTAGTGTAAAAACTACCAACAGAACTCGTTTCTGGCACCTTCCCCGGTGGAGTTGTGCATGGGGTGTGTTTGGAACATTTTGTCACCAGCCGAGTCCAAAATTCAGCGATTCCCCATCTCAGCCCAGAAAGCAGGTAGAACAAGTTTTGTGGTGCCTTTCAGCTGCCTACCGGGGTAGTGTAAAAACTACCAACAGAACTCGTTTCTGGCACCTTCCCCGGTGGAGTTGTGCATGGGGTGTGTTTGGAACATTTTGTCACCAGCC
Organism: Falco biarmicus; assembly: GCF_023638135.1. Taxonomy (NCBI): domain Eukaryota; kingdom Metazoa; phylum Chordata; class Aves; order Falconiformes; family Falconidae; genus Falco; species Falco biarmicus. Next base: position 24,678 of record NW_026611964.1, read on the forward strand.
GAGTCCAAAATTCAGCCGTTCCCCATCTCAGCCCAGAAAGCAGGTAGAACAAGTTTTGTGGTGCCTTTCTCTTGCCTACCGGGGTAGTGTAAAAACTACCAACGGAACTCGATTCTGGCACCTTCCCCGGTGGAGTTGTGCATGGGGTGTGTTTGGAACATTTTGTCACCAGCCGAGTCCAAAATTCAGCAATTCCCCATCTCAGCCCAGAAAGCAGGTAGAAGAAGTTTTGTGGTGCCTTTCAGCTGCCTACCGGGGTAGTGTAAAAACTACCAACAGAACTCGTTTCTGGCACCTTCCCCGGTGGAGTTGTGCATGGGGTGTGTTTGGAACATTTTGTCACCAGCCGCGTCCAAAATTCAGCGATTCCCCATCTCAGCCCAGAAAGCAGGTAGAACAAGTTTTGTGGTGCCTTTCTCTTGCCTACCGGGGTAGTGTAAAAACTACCAACAGAACTCGTTTCTGGCACCTTCCCCGGTGGAGTTGTGCATGGGGTGTGTTTGGAACATTTTGTCACCAGCCGAGTCCAAAATTCAGCGATTCCCCATCTCAGCCCAGAAAGCAGGTAGAACAAGTTTTGTGGTGCCTTTCAGCTGCCTACCGGGGTAGTGTAAAAAGTACCAACAGAACTCGTTTCTGGCACCTTCCCCGGTGGAGTTGTGCATGGGGTGTGTTTGGAACATTTTGTCACCAGCCGAGTCCAAAATTCAGCGATTCCCCATCTCAGCCCAGAAAGCAGGTAGAACAAGTTTTGTGGTGCCTTTCAGCTGCCTACCGGGGTAGTGTAAAAACTACCAACAGAACTCGTTTCTGGCACCTTCCCCGGTGGAGGTGTGCATGGGGTGTGTTTGGAACATTTTGTCACCAGCCGAGTCCAAAATTCAGCGATTCCCCATCTCAGCCCAGAAAGCAGGTAGAACAAGTTTTGTGGTGCCTTTCAGCTGCCTACCGGGGTAGTGTAAAAACTACCAACAGAACTCGTTTCTGGCACCTTCCCCGGTGGAGTTGTGCATGGGGTGTTTTTGGAACATTTTGTCACCAGCCGAGTCCAAAATTCAGCGATTCCCCATCTCAGCCCAGAAAGCAGGTAGAACAAGTTTTGTGGTGCCTTTCAGCTGCCTACCGGGGTAGTGTAAAAACTACCAACAGAACTCGTTTCTGGCACCTTCCCCGGTGGAGTTGTGCATGGGGTGTGTTTGGAACATTTTGTCACCAGCCGAGTCCAAAATTCAGCGATTCCCCATCTCAGCCCAGAAAGCAGGTAGAACAAGTTTTGTGGTGCCTTTCAGCTGCCTACCGGGGTAGTGTAAAAACTACCAACAGAACTCGTTTCTGGCACCTTCCCCGGTGGAGTTGTGCATGGGGTGTGTTTGGAACATTTTGTCACCAGCCGAGTCCAAAATTCAGCGATTCCCCATCTCAGCCCAGAAAGCAGGTAGAACAAGTTTTGTGGTGCCTTTCAGCTGCCTACCGGGGTAGTGTAAAAACTACCAACAGAACTCGTTTCTGGCACCTTCCCCGGTGGAGTTGTGCATGGGGTGTGTTTGGAACATTTTGTCACCAGCCGAGTCGAAAATTCAGCTGTTCCCCATCTCAGCCCAGAAAGCAGGTAGAACAAGTTTTGTGGTGCCTTTCAGCTGCCTACCGGGGTAGTGTAAAAACTACCAACAGAACTCGTTTCTGGCACCTTCCCCGGTGGAGTTGTGCATGGGGTGTGTTTGGAACATTTTGTCACCAGCCGAGTCGAAAATTCAGCGATTCCCCATCTCAGCCCAGAAAGCAGGTAGAACAAGTTTTGTGGTGCCTTTCAGCTGCCTACCGGGGTAGTGTAAAAACTACCAACAGAACTCGTTTCTGGCACCTTCCCCGGTGGAGTTGTGCATGGGGTGTGTTTGGAACATTTTGTCACCAGCCGAGTCGAAAATTCAGCGATTCCCCATCTCAGCCCAGAAAGCAGGTAGAACAAGTTTTGTGGTGCCTTTCTCTTGCCTACCGGGGTAGTGTAAAAACTACCAACGGAACTCGATTCTGGCACCTTCCCCGGTGGAGTTGTGCATGGGGTGTGTTTGGAACATTTTGTCACCAGCCGAGTCCAAAATTCAGCGATTCCCCATCTCAGCCCAGAAAGCAGGTAGAACAAGTTTTGTGGTGCCTTTCAGCTGCCTACCGGGGTACTGTAAAAACTACCAACAGAACTCGTTTCTGGCACCTTCCCCGGTGGAGTTGTGCATGGGGTGTGTTTGGAACATTTTGTCACCAGCCGAGTCCAAAATTCAGCGATTCCCCATCTCAGCCCAGAAAGCAGGTAGAACAAGTTTTGTGGTGCCTTTCTCTTGCCTACCGGGGTAGTGTAAAAACTACCAACAGAACTCGTTTCTGGCACCTTCCCCGGTGGAGTTGTGCATGGGGTGTGTTTGGAACATTTTGTCACCAGCCGAGTCCAAAATTCAGCGATTCCCCATCTCAGCCCAGAAAGCAGGTAGAAAAAGTTTTGTGGTGCCTTTCAGCTGCCTACCGGGGTAGTGTAAAAACTACCAACAGAACTCGTTTCTGGCACCTTCCCCGGTGGAGTTGTGCATGGGGTGTGTTTGGAACATTTTGTCACCAGCCGAGTCCAAAATTCAGCGATTCCCCATCTCAGCCCAGAAAGCAGGTAGAACAAGTTTTGTGGTGCCTTTCAGCTGCCTACCGGGGTAGTGTAAAAACTACCAACAGAACTCGTTTCTGGCACCTTCCCCGGTGGAGTTGTGCATGGGGTGTGTTTGGAACATTTTGTCACCAGCCGAGTCCAAAATTCAGCGATTCCCCATCTCAGCCCAGAAAGCAGGTAGAACAAGTTTTGTGGTGCCTTTCAGCTGCCTACCGGGGTAGTGTAAAAACTACCAACAGAACTCGTTTCTGGCACCTTCCCCGGTGGAGGTGTGCATGGGGTGTGTTTGGAACATTTTGTCACCAGCCGAGTCCAAAATTCAGCGATTCTCCATCTCAGCCCAGAAAGCAGGTACAACAAGTTTTGTGGTGCCTTTCTCTTGCCTACCGGGGTAGTGTAAAAACTACCAACAGAACTCCTTTCTGGCACCTTCCCCGGTGGAGTTGTGCATGGGGTGTGTTTGGAACATTTTGTCACCAGCCGAGTCCAAAATTCAGCGATTCCCCATCTCAGCCCAGAAAGCAGGTAGAACAAGTTTTGTGGTGCCTTTCAGCTGCCTACCGGGGTAGTGTAAAAACTACCAACAGAACTCGTTTCTGGCACCTTCCCCGGTGGAGTTGTGCATGGGGTGTGTTTGGAACATTTTGTCACCAGCCGAGTCCAAAATTCAGCGATTCCCCATCTCAGCCCAGAAAGCAGGTACAACAAGTTTTGTGGTGCCTTTCTCTTGCCTACCGGGGTAGTGTAAAAACTACCAACGGAACTCGATTCTGGCACCTTCCCCGGTGGAGTTGTGCATGGGGTGTGTTTGGAACATTTTGTCACCAGCCGAGTCCAAAATTCAGCGATTCCCCATCTCAGCCCAGAAAGCAGGTAGAACAAGTTTTGTGGTGCCTTTCAGCTGCCTACCGGGGTAGTGTAAAAACTACCAACAGAACTCCTTTCTGGCACCTTCCCCGGTGGAGGTGTGCATGGGGTGTGTTTGGAACATTTTGTCACCAGCCGAGTCCAAAATTCAGCGATTCTCCATCTCAGCCCAGAAAGCAGGTAGAACAAGTTTTGTGGTGCCTTTCAGCTGCCTACCGGGGTAGTGTAAAAACTACCAACAGAACTCGTTTCTGGCACCTTCCCCGGTGGAGTTGTGCATGGGGTGTGTTTGGAACATTTTGTCACCAGCCGAGTCCAAAATTCAGCGATTCCCCATCTCAGCCCAGAAAGCAGGTAGAACAAGTTTTGTGGTGCCTTTCAGCTGCCTATCGGGGTAGTGTAAAAACTACCAACAGAACTCGTTTCTGGCACCTTCCCCGGTGGAGGTGTGCATGGGGTGTGTTTGGAACATTTTGTCACCAGCCGAGTCCAAAATTCAGCGATTCCCCATCTCAGCCCAGAAAGCAGGTAGAACAAGTTTTGTGGTGCCTTTCAGCTGCCTACCGGGGTAGTGTAAAAACTACCAACAGAACTCGTTTCTGGCACCTTCCCCGGTGGAGTTGTGCATGGGGTGTGTTTGGAACATTTTGTCACCAGCCGAGTCCAAAATTCAGCGATTCCCCATCTCAGCCCAGAAAGCAGGTAGAACAAGTTTTGTGGTGCCTTTCAGCTGCCTACCGGGGTACGGTAAAAACTACCAACAGAACTCGTTTCTGGCACCTTCCCCGGTGGAGGTGTGCATGGGGTGTGTTTGGAACATTTTGTCACCAGCCGAGTCCAAAACTCAGCTGTTCCCCATCTCAGCCCAGAAAGCAGGTAGAACAAGTTTTGTGGTGCCTTTCTCTTGCCTACCGGGGTAGTGTAAAAACTACCAACGGAACTCGTTTCTGCCACCTTCCCCGGTGGAGTTGTGCATGGGGTGTGTTTGGAACATTTTGTCACCAGCCGAGTCCAAAATTCAGCGATTCCCCATCTCAGCCCAGAAAGCAGGTAGAACAAGTTTTGTGGTGCCTTTCAGCTGCCTACCGGGGTAGTGTAAAAACTACCAACAGAACTCGTTTCTGGCACCTTCCCCGGTGGAGGTGTGCATGGGGTGTGTTTGGAACATTTTGTCACCAGCCGAGTCCAAAATTCAGCGATTCCCCATCTCAGCCCAGAAAGCAGGTAGAACAAGTTTTGTGGTGCCTTTCAGCTGCCTACCGGGGTAGTGTAAAAACTACCAACAGAACTCGTTTCTGGCACCTTCCCCGGTGGAGGTGTGCATGGGGTGTGTTTGGAACATTTTGTCACCAGCCGAGTCCAAAATTCAGCGATTCCCCATCTCAGCCCAGAAAGCAGGTAGAACAAGTTTTGTGGTGCCTTTCAGCTGCCTACCGGGGTAGTGTAAAAACTACCAACAGAACTCGTTTCTGGCACCTTCCCCGGTGGAGTTGTGCATGGGGTGTGTTTGGAACATTTTGTCACCAGCCGAGTCCAAAATTCAGCGATTCCCCATCTCAGCCCAGAAAGCAGGTAGAACAAGTTTTGTGGTGCCTTTCAGCTGCCTACCGGGGTAGTGTAAAAACTACCAACAGAACTCGTTTCTGGCACCTTCCCCGGTGGAGTTGTGCATGGGGTGTGTTTGGAACATTTTGTCACCAGCCGAGTCCAAAAGTCAGCGATTCCCCATCTCAGCCCAGAAAGCAGGTAGAACAAGTTTTGTGGTGCCTTTCAGCTGCCTACCGGGGTAGTGTAAAAACTACCAACAGAACTCGTTTCTGGCACCTTCCCCGGTGGAGTTGTGCATGGGGTGTGTTTGGAACATTTTGTTACCAGCCGAGTCGAAAATTCAGCGATTCCCCATCTCAGCCCAGAAAGCAGGTAGAACAAGTTTTGTGGTGCCTTTCAGCTGCCTACCGGGGTAGTGTAAAAACTACCAACAGAACTCGTTTCTGGCACCTTCCCCGGTGGAGGTGTGCATGGGGTGTGTTTGGAACATTTTGTCACCAGCCGAGTCCAAAATTCAGCTGTTCCCCATCTCAGCCCAGAAAGCAGGTAGAACAAGTTTTGTGGTGCCTTTCAGCTGCCTACCGGGGTAGTGTAAAAACTACCAACAGAACTCGTTTCTGGCACCTTCCCCGGTGGAGTTGTGCATGGGGTGTGTTTGGAACATTTTGTCACCAGCCGAGTCCAAAATTCAGCGATTCCCCATCTCAGCCCAGAAAGCAGGTAGAACAAGTTTTGTGGTGCCTTTCAGCTGCCTACCGGGGTAGTGTAAAAAGTACCAACAGAACTCGTTTCTGGCACCTTCCCCGGTGGAGTTGTGCATGGGGTGTGTTTGGAACATTTTGTCACCAGCCGAGTCCAAAATTCAGCGATTCCCCATCTCAGCCCAGAAAGCAGGTAGAACAAGTTTTGTGGTGCCTTTCAGCTGCCTACCGGGGTAGTGTAAAAACTACCAACGGAACTCGATTCTGGCACCTTCCCCGGTGGAGTTGTGCATGGGGTGTGTTTGGAACATTTTGTCACCAGCCGAGTCCAAAATTCAGCTCTTCCCCATCTCAGCCCAGAAAGCAGGTAGAACAAGTTTTGTGGTGCCTTTCAGCTGCCTACCGGGGTAGTGTAAAAACTACCAACAGAACTCGTTTCTGGCACCTTCCCCGGTGGAGGTGTGCATGGGGTGTGTTTGGAACATTTTGTCACCAGCCGAGTCCAAAATTCAGCGATTCCCCATCTCAGCCCAGAAAGCAGGTAGAACAAGTTTTGTGGTGCCTTTCAGCTGCCTACCGGGGTAGTGTAAAAACTACCAACAGAACTCGTTTCTGGCACCTTCCCCGGTGGAGTTGTGCATGGGGTGTGTTTGGAACATTTTGTCACCAGCCGAGTCCAAAATTCAGCGATTCCCCATCTCAGCCCAGAAAGCAGGTAGAACAAGTTTTGTGGTGCCTTTCAGCTGCCTACCGGGGTAGTGTAAAAACTACCAACAGAACTCGTTTCTGGCACCTTCCCCGGTGGAGTTGTGCATGGGGTGTGTTTGGAACATTTTGTCACCAGCCGAGTCCAAAAGTCAGCGATTCCCCATCTCAGCCCAGAAAGCAGGTAGAACAAGTTTTGTGGTGCCTTTCAGCTGCCTACCGGGGTAGTGTAAAAACTACCAACAGAACTCGTTTCTGGCACCTTCCCCGGTGGAGTTGTGCATGGGGTGTGTTTGGA